>NC_084807.1:23933571-24207054 GCF_963583255.1 Pyrus communis
AACAACTTAAATTAAATGTAATATAATTAAATATTTAAAATAAATTGTGAAAACACTTACTTTGTCGTAGTAATTGGCGCCGCTTTTATGTTTACTTGCGACGGTTAACAGTTGTATGTTAAATTAATTTTGTAATTGAAGTGTCCAATTACTAGTACAACTTAGTTTGAGATAGTTACATGTATAATGCATATTTACCCTCTCTAATAGGAAGCTTATATTTGGGGCACCCATTATATTTGTCCCACATCGGGAGAGAATTGAGCAAGCAAAAGCTTGCATGTGTGGCACCCATTATATTTGTCGCACATAAAATGTGGGAGAAGTTTGAGCAATCAAACATGCTTATAAAAGCAACATCCCCACATAAAGCCAATTACCTTTCTAGGCCTTAATTAAATATTCTTTTTACATTTTTCGCCCAAAAAAAATTATCAAAAATAAAAAATAACAGTTAGCTGACGTCAGCTAGTCGTTGAGATTCAAATTTTTTAACCTGGCTGGCTCACTTGGGCACGCCGGTTGGCCCTTTGGCCCTTTTTTGTCCAGTGGGGCCCACAAGCTATTTGGCCTAGCCCTCAGTTGGAGACGATTTTAGGGCTATTTTCGACCTTCTGGCCCTGTAAACTCTTCGGTTAGAGATGGCCTAGGTGCTTGAAATCCAAGGATTAGTCCAAATTTTTTATATCTTTTTTTCTTTCAATTACCAACTCTTCAATTTAGAATCCAGGCACCATAGAATGCCCTTCCCTAATTAAAAAACTATAAAAAAAATAAAAAATAAAAAAAAAAAAAAAAAAAAAGGTATGCCCTTCTAATTTTTTTATTCTTTGGGTTGCCAGTTAGGCTATCTCCAACTGAAAGGTAAATATAGTCCCTTTCAGAATTATAGTCTTGCAAGAAATTATTTTTAATGAATAGTATTAAGTCATACTCATATATCATCTACAACTGAAGGGACTAAACATAGCCTCCTCAATAATTTATTAGTTTTAAGTTTATACTTTAAATTTATTGGTTCATTTAGTTAAACTACCATTAGTGTTTTTGAATCTAGTTGCTGAATTTGTATCAATTATTGCAATTGAGAAGCTAGGCCCCAAGAAATGGCTAAGAGAGGACTACATTTGGCTAGCCAAGTGCCCCTTTGACCAAATTATAGTCTAGTGGGCTTTATAAAACTATAGCCTAGCCATCGATTAGAAATGATTTTTTGGCCAAATCACGTTATTTTTGGCTTTTGGACCTTTGACTCTCACCCCATTGGAGATGGCCTTACCCACTCTAATTTTGGTGTTGAGGGCATGTAGTAGATTTGGATATTTATATGTTAAATGGGCCTTTAGATTTGTTTCTGTTTAGGTTTGTTTGGGCTTTTGTCTTTTTAATCCCACTTGTTTGTTGGGCTAAGCCCTCAATAACAATTTATTTTTTAAAACAAACGATATTATTTATACTAAATGAGAAAGAATTGTGCTTAACCTCAAAATAAATCGACAATAATATAACTCAAATTTATCTTTTAACGAGAATCAAATCTAAACCTTCTCCTTTAACCCTAATACTAAGCCACCTCAATTAACAGAAACTACTAAAAAGGAAAGAAAAATGTGGATAAAATTTGACCAAAGAAATTACATTTGACTGAGGTCGTACTCTGCTTCCTAAAATATGAGGGTGTCGGGGCTGAAATCTATACGACGTCGTTTAGCCTATATATGTTGCGGGTTCTTCGGACAAAAAAACTGCAAAGCTGCTTTACCAAATACGGAAAATCTAATTTTCTGATCGGAGATAAATAGAAAATCGCTGAATTCGCTCTGATTTGGGAAGTGCGCGAAGACGACGCTGGTTTGTGCAAACAACAATGGCGAACTTCACCATTTCCCTCTGCAATTTCCCCTTCATTCTCCTCCTCTCCTCCTCCTACTTCCTAACCCTAACCCTAGCTGCGGAACCCATTTCTTCTTCCGAGCCCAAACCCCTAAACAACAGCAGCAGCAACCCCAACCCCAACTTCGATTCCGAAATTTTCCTCCTTGGCGACGCCGCGCTAGCAGGCGGTGGATCTTATGTCAACATTACGCGGCCGTCGGTCTCAAGCTCCGGTCTTCTCCTCCGCAGAAAACCCTTTAAATTTATCTACGGGAATCTCAGCAACCCGGCGTCGTTTTCCACCGAGTTCGCATTCTCGATGACGCCTGGCGGCGGTGACGGCCTCTTGCTCGTCTTTGCTCCCGGAGATTTGGGGTCCAGATTGTCTGCTAAGGCCCCCTTTGGGATTAACGGTGAGGATCGATTTCTGGGTATTGAATTTGATACTGAAATGAATGGAGATATGAATGATTTGAATGCTAATCACATAGGGGTAGATGTTGGTAGCTTTGTATCTCTAGCTGTTGGTAATGTTTCTGAATTGAATTTGGTGCTAAATAGTGGAGAAAAGTTGAAATGTTGGATTGATTATGGTGCTAGTTCGAAACGATTGGAGATTAGGCTAGGCAAGGTGGATGAATCGAGGCCTGATAATCCGATTACAGCGTATGGGATAGATTTGTCGGGAATGTGGAGAGATGAGGATGTGTATGTAGGTATTAGCTCGTCAAATTCGAATGGCAATTCGTCGCAGATTAGCAGTGTGTATTCATGGAATTTTAGGCTTAGAAATGTTCCCAAGTCAATGCATTCTCTGCCGGTGAATCCGAGGGGGTATTTGGATGGTCACGGTAAGAGTTTGAGCATGGATAAGCGAGGGGTTTGCCCTTTGACAGTTCTTGCTGGGATGATCTTCGTGACTGGGTGTGGAGCACTGGTGGCATTTGTGGTGCTGTTTTTGTGGGCTATTATCATCAGTAGGCACACGGAGTTCCCTGCTGAGTTTCCCGCAAAGCCTGTGGATTTTAGGTATGAGAAGATTGATGTAGTTGTAGAGAAAGATGTCAATGGTGTTAAGAAGTAGAGCGTAAGGTCTTTAAGGGCGTGGCTTTTTTTTTTTTTTTTTTTTTTTTTTTCTGTGAATGTATGTTGCAAATCTTATTTGTGATCTCTAACACGAAAATGTGATGAATTCTGGTGTACCTTGCTGTGTTTCCTGCAATGGCTATGGATCTCAAGTATGAGAAGATCAATGTAGTTGTAGAGAAAGATGCTGATGGTGTTAAGAAGTAGAACGTAAAGCATTAAAAGGTGTGACTTTTTTTTGCTGTGAATCTATGTCGGAAATGTTGATTGGAATTTCTAGCCCGAACAAATGTGATGAATGCTGTTGTTCTGGTGTGAATTCTGATAGCAAATTGTAATGCAATTAGGTCTGATGATCACATATGTTGTGTATATATGTGGCTCTGTTTTGTTCATCCACCATATGTAGCACGATTTTGTGAACTATAGCAAGTACGTAAAGTTTCATATTTCCATTACCAGTTTTAAAGTATATATTGTTGACAAATTTGAATGACATAAGCTTTGCTCCACCCAAGGTTCAATATCGAAGAGATTGTCGATTATTGTCCGATGTCTCGTTGTTGGTGAAGACATTGGAGTATTTGGATTATTGAACCTTGGGGAAGAAGTTGTTATGAGTCTCTTATATGTTAAATTGGATTGGGAGGTTTAGTTATCTTTAAACAATGTTGTTAATTAGAGAGTTTGAAGGATGACTTGTGAGCTTGTTGGGCATCATCAACCCAAATGAATGCAAGACTGGATGTCCACAACATGGGCTGGAAAGTCTGGAGCTGGTTCAAACCACTTTGTATTCCTCTTCCTCGCAAGCATGCGTGGATCTGTTGACGCTTCTTTTGGAATGGCTACCAGAGATTTTAGGTGGTCAATAAGTTTCTGGTAGTGTTTTTTTACACAATTTTTAGCAATGCCCCATGAACATTAAACTTTGTTCAGGTTTAGGGGGTTTCACACAAGAAGAAATGGTTTCTCTCTCTGGTACGTTGAATATTTTCTTGTGAAAATTATGCCATTAAGCAACAAATAAAGCTGCTTATATATCAGACAATTTGTTTCTACAGGAGCGCGCACCATTGGCCGCTCTCGTTGCACTTCTTTCAGCAACAGATAGTACAATTTTAACGCAACAACAAATCAGGACCCCAGTTTAGATCCGGCATACGCTGCTCGGTTGAAGGCTTGTATTAGGAGAATTCAAACTCGGGTGCAAGATATTTGGCTTGGCACACTAACATTGCCGACTGGCCTAAGTTACATGTTTAGATGTTGCAATCATTTTAAGGTATAGATAATTCTAAAGACACTAACCCACTGTGAGACTCAGCACATTCCCTCACTCTTTTAGTGTAGATAATATCGTTTGTTAAAGACACTAACTTATTACGCCAAATTTTAGTGACCAGTTGACATGACAACTTGTCATTTGTATAAAGGTTATTTAGCCAAAATGATCCCTCGGATTGACATAACTCCTCACTTTGGTCCTAAGATTTAGAGTCAAAAGAAGTGGTCTCTAAAATTATCCATCATCTATTATTTTGGTTCTTTTGTGAAAGATCTAGTGGTGAGATTGATTTGACAAAAATACCCTCAAATTAACATAAATTTTTCATAAAATGACCATAATAATTTTCGATGGAGAAAATGTTAACTTAATTTTAATAACCATAAGTTCATTCAGAAACAATAAATTATCATAAAAATAGCCAGAAATTTTCCCGTACAATATCCTTTTCGAACTCTAATTCTCAACCTACGTAACCATCATGGTGTCTACATTCACTGATTCGTAATATTAAGAGTTTTATGAGTCAATTGTAAAACTTGTATGACGTAATTATTTTTTGAGGAGAGTATGACATATTATTGAGAAGCAAATATAATTTACCGATGAACTTGCTAGAATTGAACAAGTCCCACTTGTGTTTAGTTTGCTAATCGTCCTGCAAATTCTAACAAGAAAGAAAATTGAATTGAACTAATCAAATTTGATTCCATTTCTACCAACATCGTAAGTTCATTAGTAAATGCATCTCTTCGAGTCAGAACAAAAGCCATTTCAAGTACCCTCCCTATGAACAAAATTACATGAACTTGACCGCCTACTAGTAAAACAATAGTTCACTTTTCTGGTATTTCTCATACATCGTTATCCGCAATACGGCTAAACAACGGGAGCTTTGTTCATTTCTTCACCGCGGCTTGCTGCTTCATCAACATCCTTTTGCACTTCCAGTCACCAATGTGCGCAGCGGCGTGGCAATGTGATAGTTTCCACAACATGCATGGAGCAGCAGAATCGCAAACATAGCAGTAGCACTACATACAATCAGTGAATTCACTTTTGAGATGCCAAGTTAAACAATATAGAAAGGGAATCGGGGATACATTCACAAGATGCAAATATTTGAACTTGTAAAGCTCGGTTACCAGCTCACAGTAGCTCTCATGGGGTGTCGTCTCGAAAGGAAATTTCAGGCAGAGGTGTCTTGAATGTGGATAGTCTCTACAAGCAACCTACACAGCATCAATTCAAATCCACACGAGGCATCAGACATTCACCAAATTAGCTCATAAATTTAAAAAAATTGGAATATGAACAGATAAGCAGAAAAGTTGGAAACATTCTTATAAATTTTAAATCTTTTGAGGTCAAACACCTGAAGGTTCATGGGCAAAATGTCACAATGGGGTTACAATTTCTAATTCATTTGTTCACCTGCATTTTCCCAGCAACCAAACATGACAAAGAAAGAAAATTGATTAAAAATTTCCTTCCTTTTGCAAAATCCTAGAAGGGTCATATGTAAAATGGGGTTATGATTTCAAATTCAATTCTTCACCTGCATTTTCCCAGCAACCAAACAGAAGAAAGAAAATTAACACAAATAATCAAAAGGGTCACTGGTAAAAATCAAAACCTGTCCTTTCTCAGCAACAACAGCGATATCGGGAGAACCAGCGTGACCACCACCACCATTATCCGTCACGGTCAACTTGGACTGCACCGGCTCAAAGGGGTCGAAATCCAAGATGAAGCAGTCCTCGAAGTCCTCAAAGTGTTTGACATCGACCTTGTTTTTGACACAGACAATGTGCCTGATTGGACTCCCGTCCTCGTCCTCCGCGGAAGAAGACGACGGAGCATTCTGGGGAGTTTTCTCGGTTGTCACTACCTTCTTCTCGCGCGACGGCGTCGTCGACGACAGATTAATCGCTTTGACACCGATTCCGATTTCGCTCATTTTCTCTCACCCAGGATTTTGAATTTTTTGAATCTCTTTCCGTCTAGTGATACGGATAAACAGTCACGTTTAGGCTTTCGACACAATCACCACTTCGTTTAAAATGGAAAGGAGGACCAGCATCTATCGAACAGTGGCAGTGTCGTACGAGATTTCAGACGACAACTTGGACCTCAAACCATCTAAATTTTTAGTGGAAAGCACGTAAAGACAAGCAGTGATGCCCTATTTTATTTTATTCTTTACGTTAAGCAACACTCGCAGTGGGCTTCTGAGTACGATACCTCTTTTCTTTCTGCTGGCGAATGTTTTGCAACTTCTGAGAATCCATGATTTTTTATCTGCAATTTTCAGTCAAAAAAGAGACTGGTTTTAAGAAAGAGAAGCCCACAATTATTCGTGCTTTGGGAGTTGTGACCGACTTATCCATGCAATCATTAATTATTCATGTCAATGAACTCGTTTGAAAATTGTTTTTAAACGTCTAAAAAAGCTTTTAGAAGAAAAAATAATAATTTTGAAATTAGTCTTTAGTAAAAATACAAGTTAATTCTAAAAAAGTACTTAAAGTGTTTTCAATGAGAAACATATAACCAATGTTTTTTGTAAGAAGTTCAGGAAGTACTTCACGTGCTTCTTGCAAGAAGCGTATGAAGCACTTTAAATGTTTTTGAAACTCAAAAATATTTTGTCTAAATGCGATTTCAGTGATTAAAAACACTTCCTAAACAAGCCCGATATATAGAGTCATTTGTTATGATCATCAAATGATACATATTGAACCGGCGAAAAACAATCATGTCGATACAACTTGATGCGAGTTTAATCTCTCTATTTCCCTAATAACTAACTATTTAATTCACTAACGCTATCGTTTTACTAAAAAAATATTGTATAATTTAATAAAAAGAAACAAATATTTTGTTTTGTGGAATATATCATTAATTATAGGGAATATAAAGTGGAGACTTTACCCAATAAAGCAGAAAGAAAAAGAGATAAAATATATAGAGATGTTTGATAAAAAAATGTATATATAGATGATTTCCGTACTTTTGTTGTCTCATTTTATACACGGTCCTCCTTTTATTTTTGTCCTTTACTTCTACATTAATTTATTAAAACTCAAAGTTTAGAAGAAAACAAATTGAGGAGCGCATGAAGAGAAATGGTTGTGATTTTTGGAGTCGTTTCTTCATTTAATACTCTCGTTTTGCCTACCAATAATGCTAGAGGATTCCTTACTCACCGTACTTTCATGTTTTATAATGGGAGTGTGAATCTATCTTCTTCAAATTCTCTTCCTATTTGAACAGTCACAATTAAGTCACGTCAACATCTTCTTTTAACTTGTGTATAAGAAAAGAAATACAAAAAAAAGAGGGAAGGAATGAGAGGGAATTAGGAGTAGGAGAAGAGCGAATCCTACTCTTTTGTAACGGTTCAAAACATTTGGCAACTTCCACAGCTAAACAGTTGAATGAAAACGATTTCCAATCAATTCTTACGTGAACGATTTGAATACTAAACTTGTCGACATGTCAAAAAAGATGGTTGGGTTGGTGGCCCATCAATTTAAGAAATGTTAGGATAAAGGAAAAGAAATATAAAAATCTTAGAGAGATTCTTCCTAAAGGGGCCTCAAATTATTGGACTGTATAAATAAATATATGGCCATGTTTTACAATGTATCGCATATCTTAGTCATAATAATTACAAGTGATTTTGGAATGTGATGCACTGCAGGTGGTGCAAGCAATTGGAAGCCTCAACAGTGATCCCTCTGATCCCGGCTTACTGATCGAGGACATCAAGACCAGGCTTCGGGATTTTGCTTCTACTAGAGTCACTCATGTCCTTAGATTCATCAATTTTGTGGCGCATAAATTGGTCAAGTTGGTCCTTAGTTTCAATTTTACTAGTTGTTGGTTTGAGGTCCTCCCGGAATGTATATAAGATGTCTTTATTCATAATTGTATGCTTTCTTTAGTTATGAATAAAACCGTTATCGTATTTTCTCAAATAATAATAATAATAATAATGAGTTACAACTTATAATGTATCGTAAATTTGGTAGCGTATTTTTTGAACATGTCGTAAGTATTTAATAGTCATGTAATGTTATTATAACTATCATTTTGATGCAGTGAAATTAAGATATCTTATGAATTAGGTAACATAATCATAATCTTATATGGTTGGATTCTTACCCTAAAATTTCTCCTAATTTAATAAGAATTTCTTTCTCTCTGTACAGTAACTCTCAAAGGATCAAATCAACCCTGCCTTGGGTATTTTCTCTAAGGATCAAATAATATGACACATCTCTGTTGATCTAATAATCCCATACACAGCTGACGTAGGCTCATCTCTCTCATACACGTCGTCCACGGTTATGCTCAAGTTTGATTCAAACAATAGGGTCAAGGCTTACCTCCCCCATTGTAATGTGTTAATGTGTCAATTTTAGTAATAAAGTTATGTCTCTACCATCTTAAGAAATGTAATGTGTGCAATTATAGTAATAAAGTTATGTCTCCACCGTCGAAGAATCACTTACATGAAATAAGTTCACGCTCATGATATTCCAGTATAATAATATAATGTTATGTATCTATTAATCTTAACATGTCATTCCGTTATTTGATTAAAACGCTACATGACAGTAAACGCATTTTATATAAATTCCTATAACTAACCTACAAATGAAAAAACCCATAATTTGATCTAAAGAATTGGTTTCCGTAACATAACCATCGAGAATATATTTTAAGTTAAATAGTTTTCTTAGCATTAACCCACAATTATTAAAGTAAATACGATCATTTACACCAAAACAACAACAAAATCTAACGGCTCCAAAAGTCCACGACTTACGTGGCACTTTCTCGTGCGTGCGATCCCAAAATGGGGACAACCCAGAATGACTGCGCACTGTAAGTGGTCAAAACGGTGACGCTCTCCCACGGAGAAAGCAGCTGGAAAACGAAATCTTAACGAACCCCCACGCGGCGAGCATATATAAGACACCTTCGGATGCTCAACGGATCTGACCCCCGCGCGCGCGCCTCCAACAAAGCAGCGGCCCAGATCGATACGGGCGGCGAAGAATTCTGGAGGGAGATGAAGAAAGCGAAATTACACAAAAATATTTCGAATTTAATTAAATTTTCGAAAAGAATAATTCGTTGAAAAGATTTAAAATTTAATTAATTTTCTAAATTGGGTGAGTCTTTTTGCTGGCTGAAACGGGATTGAACGCTTGAATTGAGCTGAGGCAGCTATAAAAAGGGGAGAGGAAGTGAAGGGTAGGGGTACGCTGGCTGTTACTTGCATCTCGGAAGCAGAGGAGGAGGCGGAGGCAGGGGAAGGGGAAGAGATAACCACAACCGAGTGGCTCCTGGCGGGGCAAGGACATCATCGAGAGTCGACTATGGATGCTACCAGTGAAGCTTATTCTGGTTCTAAGAAGGTTTTTGATGAAGAAAGTACCGAAATCCCAGAAACCGCTCATCAGATTAGCACAGGTTCTTTCATTTTCTTTTTTCTTAATTTTAATTTATGTTATTTTATCTGGGTTTGTTTTTCTATATAATTTTGATTGTTCTGTTACCACAATTCGATCATTGGATGAATGAAATGATTGTTTTTTCAATTGTTTTCCAAAACCCAAGAATGTTTTTGAATTCAGAATTGGTTTCATGCAATGTTTTCCTCTGGAACTGAGGAAAAGAATCATTTTTTTCTTCTAATTTTGTTCATGTGGTTCCTAAAAAGTTTCAATTTTTGGTTCCAGATTGCAATTCATGAAGTTATAGTCTTCGGAATGCGTAATGAATGAATTCGGAATGATTTCGAATAGCATTGTGAATTGTGTTATTGGTAACATCTTTGGTTTCCACAGATTCATGGTTTCAAGTGGGATTCGTCCTCACCACCGGTATCAACAGTGCGTATGTGCTTGGATACTCCGGAAATGTCATGATTCCTCTTGGTTGGACCGGCGGTGTAATCGGTTTAATTATAGCCACTGTAATGTCACTCTCTGCAAATGCTCTCATTGCCAAGCTCCATGAGTATGGAGGGGTTAGGCACATCAGATACAGAGACCTTGCTGGATTTATATACGGTACGTGTGAAAAGGATGCCAATATCGAAGAATTGATTGCCATTCGTTTGTTGAATTTACCTTTCTGATGTCTTCTTTCATGGCTGTGTTGATCCCCGATGGGGCTATTTGGTTGCAGGCAAGAAAGCTTACTCTCTGACATGGGGATTGCAATATGTCAATCTTTTCATGATTAACACTGGATATATCATTTTGGCCGGTCAGGCACTCAAGGTGAGAGCACATTGCAATTTAACTCCAATCGGATCGTCTGTGTGCATATATGAACAGATTAATGTCTCATTTTCCTAAAACTTGTAGTCGTTCACTACGCATGCAGGCTGCGTATGTTCTGTTTAGGGATGACCATACCATGAAGCTACCACATTTTATTGCCATTTCCGGCTTTGTGTGCGCCATATTCGCGATAGGGATACCGCACTTGTCAGCTCTGAGGATTTGGCTGGGGTTTTCAACTGTCTTCAGCTTGATGTATATTGTTATAGCATTCGTCCTGTCACTTAAAGACGGTAAGGAGCATCTCAGATTCTTTTTTGGAATTTTTAAGAACTTTGTATGTTGGATTTGCGCTAACAACAGCTATGTTGTTCTAGGACTTCAAGCACCGGCCAGGAGTTATGACATCCCAGGGACACCAATAAGCAGAATATTTACTACCATTGGAGCGGCTGCTAGCCTTGTTTTTGCGTTCAACACGGGAATGCTACCAGAGATACAGGTACCAAAAACTTCAATCTTTGCAAGAATGCTGACATGAAAACCACAATTGTCCCTCAATGTAAGGCTTTCCACACTCACTTTTGTAGGCTGTGATTATGTGACAGGCTACAGTGAGGAAGCCAGTGGTTGACAACATGATGAAAGCTCTGTACTTTCAGTTCACCGCCGGTGTTGTGCCGTTGTATGCCGTCTGTTTTATAGGGTATTGGGCATATGGAAATAACACATCATCTTATCTGCTCAACAACGTCAACGGACCGGTCTGGGTGAAGGCGATGGCCAATGTTGCTGCCTTCCTGCAAACAGTCATTGCTCTGCATGTAAATCCTCTTCCTTTGTACCCCTCTCTTTCACTCTCTCAAACTGCACTAACCCAACAAGCTTTTATGCTTCTGCATTTGCAGATATTTGCAAGTCCAATGTATGAATATCTGGATACGAAGTTCGGCATCAAAGGAAGTCCACTGAAAATTCAGAACTTGACATTCAGAATCACCGTTCGAGGCGGCTACCTAGCGATTAACACGCTGCTTTCGGCTCTGCTGCCGTTCCTCGGAGATTTCATGAGCCTCACAGGAGCCATCAGCACATTCCCCCTCACATTTATCCTTGCAAACCACATGTATTTGGTGGCAAAGAAGGAGAAGCTGACTTCTGCACAGAAGTGCTGGCATTGGCTGAATGTCGGCTTCTTTGCCCTTATGGCTGTCGCAGCTTTCGTTTCGTCCTTGAGGCTCATAGCCGTAGATTCCAAAACTTACCATGTATTTGCTGATCTATGATTAATTTTCTTCCCCTTTTTTTTTTTCATTTTTTTTTGCCATTCGATCCTTCAATTGTATTAAATTTAACTTCCCATGTATTTGCTGATCTATGATTAATTTTCTTCCCCTTTTTTTTTTCATTTTTTTTGCCATTCGATCCTTCAATTGTATTAAATTTGCTTTTGGCATTTAGATGCCTTTTGTTCTCCAAGGCCTAAGCATAGTTAATTTGTTGGCTGATTTACACTAATAGTCTACGTAGTTTACGTAAATTTTCACTTTTGTCCGTCCTGGGTTTCCAAACGAGATGTGCAAAAACCCGAATGGAAATCAATTAGCTGATACATGTGACTAAAATAAAAACAAAACGAAATTTATATGGACAAAAATGTAACAAAAAATATTATGGGGACGGAAGTGAAAATTTGAGTAAAGTATAGGGACTCTTAGTGCAATTTGGCATTAATAAATATATGTTTCCGGTATCATACGCACAACGGCAGAGAGCGATCCTGAGTGACCTTAAAATGCGCACAATCGATATGTTGGCAAACAATTACTATCTAAAATCAAATAGATTCTGAACAACGAGGAACATGAACTATTTCAAAATACAATGTTGAAACAATATCCATCAACCTAATACTTCAACCTTCCAAGAAACGAGAGTCAATTTTGCAGATTCCCGATATCAATTCGATGAATCTTCGGATCAATTAACCTGAAAGCGTCCAAAATCAGCAAAAAAAAAGTTTCAGAATGCATGAAACCATGAACATTAGCAGTTTCTATATCAAGCATATAAAAGAATGAAGTCAGGCTCAGGTCTCGATGTTAAATTACTTCGCTACTAAACTTTTTTTTTTAATTGAAATAAAAGACATTACAAATACATATCATGAAGAACTCGGCCCCTAAAGGGTCCTTACAAACTAGATATAGATTAATTACAATAAAGCATCAACAATCGCAAAGCAATAAGTAGAGATCAAGTACTTGTCCGAGCTCATTCGGAACCGCAAGATAACAAAGATCAATAAAACAGTTAAACCACGTGTGAGAACAAAAAGCTCAAAACATATATTGGGACACGGAGTACGATGCCCACGGGTCTAATCGTATCATCTAATCACCGCCACGATCCCAAAACACCAAGTGAAGTAGATCGGGCAAATCAAACAGCTCCACCCTTCACTCATAGATGCAAAAGAGATGTAGCACACCAAAACAAAAATTAAATGAAGCAACTCTCCTATAGAGAGCAGTCAAACTAGAAACTCTCCTAAAGAGAGAAATCAAAACATTAAACCTACGTGTTTCAACAATATTCCAGTGCGAAATATAGAGGTAAAATAACAATTTTTCTCTTGCTCAGTTTGCATTTATCGTTGTAGAGTGAAGCCATGCATGTCATAAAAAATGTTACGTAAAATCAACTGCTACTACTCCATCAACCAGGAGCTATTAACTGTGTGGATAAGAATGCTAAAATATAAACATCACCGCTGCTGTAAACAAACCTCACCAGAGTGAAAGCTCAAGAGTAAGTTTGTTTGGACAAAGTGATACAAGGAAAAACAGAAGCAGAAAACAAAAGAGCAAGGTAGGAACTCCGTAATTCTCTTACAATATTTCACGAACAAACTCAAACAAGAAAAAAAAGATATTATCCCTTCGGCATAGATCTATATCTTACCTCATTTGGCATCATCCAGATATCAATTTTAGAACGATGCAGACAGTATTGAGTAGTACGAGAGGAACTCTCAAGTACTGTGTTGCATAAATGAGACCTATAATCTGTCCCTTCACTGATTTTGTCTTGCCCACTGAGAATTCTGAGAGGCTCCATCCCCTAGGCACAAGGAAACGGTCTTCATTTAATATTGCTAATGCATTCGCAAGAAGCAGAAAGCCTTCAAGTAGCGTCCCCAAACCCATTTATCTGAAAAGTGAAGAATTCATGTCATGTGAGCTAACATGTAAGTGATAGAATGGAAAACAGTTCAGCAACTCCACTGCGCCCGAATTCAAAAGAATGTTCTCTGAAAAATTAATTCCACATGTATAATGAAGTTGCCATAATCTCAAAGACACATTCATTTGCACTTTTGGGTGACTTGTTTCAGCACAAACAGGCAGGACAGTATCCAGGGATGATTTGTTTCAATGCAACCCCCAAGACATCAGTTTTAGATTGTGTAGGCCAATCACGCATCAGCAGAGCACTAACTGCGTGCTTTCTGAGTTTCCTAAACTATACATGAAATTCTTGAAATGATTGGGACTTAGATCAATCAGTTATCGGTTATTTTGCACTCACACTAACCAGATCTTAGATCAATCAGTTATCGGTTACGCTACTGATATTCGTTCCTAAGGTGAAAACTAGTTTAAGGTCCAATAACCAGCCTAATCACCCACAAAACAAATCCCATTTGCAGAAAATGAAAAGTCGTGGCATTCTAACACAGCAACACCAGTAATTAAGGAGAATTATACACAATTTCTCAAAGTAAAACAACCCCAAAATACCAAACATGTCCCTTCCAGAAATGGATATGCAAAACCAAAGAATCCTTTACCCCACCCCACCCTTCCAAAAAAAAAAAAAAAAAAAAAAAAAGCAACCTGGCAAATCGAATCCTCTCATAAATAGTGAGGTAAAACCTCAAAACACATGTAAATATAGGCATAAAAGGTGAAAATAAAGAATACCCATGTGAGATTTAAGCTGTAAACTTATAAACTTAAACCCAGGAACAGGAAGCTTCAATGGAATCTGGAGTTCCAAGAATAACCCAGCTATGGCAAACACGAAAAGTAGGAAGATTTAGCTTGCGAATTATGAATGTTATGAGAAATTGAAAACCCTTGTTACTAACCTGAATGCGGGTACCTGATCTCAGAGAGAGGGTCTTGGCGGTGGAAAAAGGCTTAAAGCGAAAGGCTTCCAACAACCAAGCCTCCAGGAACAAAGAAGAAAGTGCCC
Organism: Pyrus communis; assembly: GCF_963583255.1. Lineage (NCBI taxonomy): Eukaryota > Viridiplantae > Streptophyta > Magnoliopsida > Rosales > Rosaceae > Pyrus > Pyrus communis. The sequence continues at coordinate 23,948,386 of NC_084807.1, forward strand.
TTCTTTTTTCTCCTTTTCTTTAATTTTTTAAAAATTTATTATTATTTTGTTCCAAGTTTAATTTAATCTTGGGCTGTTTGAGCCTTCTTGCTGGATCACCATGTTTGGGCCCAGATCAAAGTGGGCCCTGTAGTAATTGTCATTGCATTTGTTTTCCGTGTGTAAAGTTTTAGGGATGTAGGACAATTCGCTAATTGAATTGTGTTCGTTCTGTACATCTAAGTTTGAATATCTCAAAATTTAAGGTAACTAAGAATATCGTCTTCTAATAAAAGATTATGGTGCCGATTTGAACTCTCATTTCCAATGTTGCAATTCTCGCACTTATTTTTGTGATTTGGTGATTTAATGAATAAAATGAAAATCAAAGAAGAGAAACTAGTAAAACTGCAAACGGAAAATACGAGAGCGTGAAAATCGCCTATTCTAGGTTTATAATTAGAACCATTCAAGGTGTAACATACAATAATTGGACAAAGGGGAAAACATGGCTAAATCCAAATTTTCAATTGTCTTCAAACATGATACACTTTGTGTGTACATGAACTAAAGAAAAATGTATTTTGAATGAATATTTACAGCTAAAAGCCACTCTCAAAACCCTAATCCTTTTAACATATTTCTCCCTGCTAGTGATGAAGCTGGCTCTTTGGGCTTTTCACAAATGCAACCTGGATATGGATTTGCATAAAAGTTCTCCTCCAGTCTAGGCAAACTTCTTGGCACTCTGGGGTACGGTTCTCCGATCCGATTTTCGTGTAACCTCTTAACCCTCAACGAGAATGTTTTCCAAGATATCGCACCCTTGTCCAACTTGTCAATCAATCTCACAAATCTTTGTCTGCAAGGCAAGTAACATCCAGTGTGTCAGATACGAAACTCCCAATAAAACATGTTACATACCCCTCCCTCTCTTTCTCTATCATCACATCACCATATGACGAGACAGATGTTGGGAGGAGGTATGTAACATGTGATAGGTAAGTTTTTCTCGTTAGATAGAGCTCGAGTCAGTTTAGAATATTCGGCAAAGAATCATGCTTACTTGTCAGGGCTGATTGTTTTTCTAAACCCGTTAAATCTTCTGTGGCCTTTGACTGCTTTAGCCATGTTTCCCTCATACGAGTAGATGAAAATGTCACTCTCAACTGCTATAATATAGTCCAAAGCAGCAAGCTGATTGAGCTTGTCCTTGTAAGGTTGCAACTCTTCTTCAGATGCTAAATTTGAGTGGAAAAATAGATTCGGATATTTGGCTTGCAATGTTGTTAGCCCGTCTCGCCCATAGATCTCACCGGAAACTATGTAAATTTTCGTATCTGAAGGAAACCCTATTGCCTCAAGGAAAAGAGTAACCTCTCTTGGGGTCATAGGACATTGCCCTAACAGTCTCTGCTCCGTGCCATTGATCTTTTTGTTCTTCCAGTGCGGCGTCTGCCCTCTTATCCTTTTGAGTTCTTTGTCTTCATGTTTGGTGAGATTGTGACTGCAGCCTGTGAAAGAAAGCATGTCCTTTTCATATCTGAGCAATTGTAACATTCTGATTAGAAACCTTTCTTAGACAGAAAAAATATGTTAAACATCAATTTTTAAAAATTCATTAGACAAACCTTAGATGGAGAGCAATGTATTTGCTACCGTTGTTCTTTAATCTGTCAACCAAATTCATCCCAAGCTCTTCGATTTCAGTTGCGAATTTTAGTGCCTTATAAAGGGCACGACAACGGAGCCTCTGGATCGAGCTACCAACATTATTAGCAAGTCTGGAATTTGTGAGGGTAAATTTGACAACCTTGTGCTTCTTCAACAATGTTATCATCTGTAGTCTATAGTAACTGGACTGGTCACAAATTGTTACACATTGTTAGATTCAAATCCCACTGAATTTGTCGAAAAGGGTACTAACAATGTTGTTCGTACCTTTGACCAAGACACCGGATTCTTAAGGTGGGGCTTCACGTCTGCAAACTCTGGTGGGAGAGACTCAACAATCACGATATCGTCTCTCAAAACTTCCATGAAGTTCTTCCAATCGAAAATGTCTTTAAAGTCACTAAGAAAAAAAGGTCAAATTTAAAAGAGAAAGAGGGATGTTATACAAAATGAAATACTCAGTAAGTTAATACGGCGCTAACCTTGGGTCAGTCCAAAAGGATCGGTGATCCAAAGAAGGGAGGACAAGAGTGGCATTCATAAGTTTTGCTATTGCTACCATATCAGTTATCTACAATTTCAATTTGTTCATAAGAAGCCTTAAGAAAAATAACTACACACTCAATAGGCAAATCCAAAAACACAGAAGCTTAGCTCAATTAGTTGCATACCCCAAGCTTCATTTGATTTAATCCGCCATTGGAACGAACCAAGAGATAGCCGTTTGTGGTTGTTCCGTTCACTGCAAGAAACCAAACTTGTAACTTGATCAAAATTGTACATTCATGGTAATGATTAGCTAACTTGTTGCGGAAGAAAACTTTTGAGACGTACGAAGTTCCTTCTTCGCTCGAGTTATGCATTGGTAGTAATTAAAACTCTCTGGTGGCGTCCAAATATCAAGAGTCTGACTAGCAGAAATCAAATACAAGATGGGATCATAATTTCAGGTGCAAGAGAATAAATCCTACAATTTTATTGGATAATGCAGTAAAAAAATAACAATCTGACCTGGATTTTTCGAGCAGCGAAGGCCGAATCAAACCTATTTTCTCTATCACCCTCAACTCTGGAAACATGTTCAGCAAGGCAAACTTGGCCAACATTGACAAAAAGGCCAAACCCATCAAAACCATTGAAGTCCATCTGCACCACCACCCACTTGAGAATTCGGACAACTTTCGCACCCGGCGGCGAATAAACACGGCGTGAACGCTGGCATCGTGGGGCTTGACGAAAGGGTCCGGTTGCTCCTCTGTGGACTCGAAATGTCGCCGCCTCGACCTAGCGCATGAGTTGTGATCATTAGTGGATTTTGACATAGGAAGAGAGAAACAGAGGAAAGGCAAAGTAATGTAAAGACAGAGAAGGAAATGGGAGGTGGGATTGGATTGAGGGGGGGTTAGTGGGAGGAAGTAACGTCCATGTTTGATTAATTGCTTTTTTGTTTGTAAAATTTTAATGCCGTTGGAAAATAAGTGGGAACGAATTATAAGGCGGATGAAGCTCTGTGTTTGTGATTTTTTATTTTTTATTTTTATTTTTAATTCCTGTTGGTAATGTAAAACTAAATAATTTCTTCTTTATATATAAAGGGAGCACTCTAAATTTTCAAAAAAATTAAAAATTAAAATACCACAAATGGTCCCTCAAAAATTCCAAAAATTACAATTAATTTAGAAAGCGTGAGTAATTCAACACAATAAATTTATAACTTAAGAAAATAAATATCAAAATGGTTTATGGACTTCAATTTTCATTTTGAATATTTTTTTTACAAAATATATATAAATAAATATACTTAATTTCCTAAATCATTTTTTTAACATAAAAACCTTTTTAAATTTTACATATAAATGTCAATTGTCACATGTGTAAGCATGTGACGCATGTAACAAGAGACTAGGATATAAATAAAAATTAAGCATGCAATGCACCACACATTCTGTACAAGCAAACCAAAACATTAAGAGAACAAAGGCATAATCTTATATTTTGTTTTAAAAAATGATAAATGTAGTTACATTACTTAATATTCAAGAGGATCTCAAACAACCTCTCATAGCATCTCCAATGGGGATATCAAAAATATAAATATCAAATATTAATTTGAAAACTTATGTGACAATGCTAAATTTCTATTTTTTTTTTCTACCATTTTTTTTTTTTTTTTTTGCGCGATTGGAATTAGGAAAGGAAGCTGTGGCACTTCTGAATACGAGGAGGCGGCTACTCTGGCTACAAGTTTTGCAATGGATGATGAAAATGCAGCAGTAGCCATCAATGACTTCTTCTGTATAGGAATACTAGACTTGACAGTCAGCATAAACCTAAGAAGATCTTTGATTGTGATCAACTATGGTTCACTCACGTACAACTCTCTTTTTAATTTTGTATATATGAAATGATATTGAGAGGTAATCGACAAACCAATCATAATTAGATTTTGAATCAGCCACATGTAAGAGTCAAACCTATAACCTTTCAAATACATATAAAGATGAATCATACTAGGCTGTAGTATTAGTAAAAGCTAAAGAGCAAAAGTTAAAGAAATATCTCTTCCCAACAAAATGAACATAAATTAAGGCAAATCTCAACCTTTGGGCCTTCTGATAATTTACACTAGGCCCACATACAACTTCAAACCCATTTTATATAAATACCATAATCATTTCCTCCAACCAAATTAGGGTTTTAGTGCTTCTCCTTCGCAGGCGTCTGTGATTCTCGCTGTACACACATAAACCCCAATCGCAAAAATGGTAAAGGGACGCCAAGGAGAGCGAATTAGGTAAGCTGATCCATTTCTTCCCAAACCCAAAACCCTAATTTTTGAGAATGTTAATGCGATTAGATGTTTTCAGATTTCTAATCTTTTGCTCACTGTAATTTCTCATACATCAGACTCTACGTCAGGGGCACCGTTCTCGGATACAAGAGGTAATTAATTTTATTTATTTTTTTGTGTTTTCTTTCTGCAATTAATCTTCTACTGATAAAATCAATGAAATGGAGATTTTTTTTTTAAATTTTTTTTGGTGTTTTGAGCTAAATGGAGGCTAGGGTTTTGAGTTTCTGATTGTTATTGGGTTAGATCTAAGTCGAACCAGTACCCGAACACCTCTCTGATTCAGATTGAGGGAGTGAACACCAAAGAGGAGGTGGCGTGGTATGCCGGGAAGCGGTTGGCCTATATCTACAAGGCCAAGGTGAAGACCAATGGCAGCCACTACCGCTGCATTTGGGGCAAGGTATCGAGGCCTCATGGTAACAGTGGCGTCGTTCGTGCTAAGTTCACTTCCAACTTGCCCCCCAAGTCCATGGTATTGTGTTTTATTAGAATTATTGTGTGCTATGTTTGCTGTTTTTTCTTTTTGTTGTAATCGGTTTTTGATTGAGCTCGTTTGTGTTTCTTTGCAGGGTGCTCGGGTGAGGGTGTTCATGTACCCCAGCAATATCTAAGCCTTTTAAGGTACATTTTTTTAACTCACTTTGCTTAATTGTCTTGGTTCACTGTTATTTATATGGAGTATGTATTTGTTGCGCAGGGCATGAATGTTTATTTATAACAGTTTCAGTTTATTGTTGTGGATTTTGCTCGTACAATGTGGTTCGATATGCAACTTCAGCACGAGCCTTTTACCTTTGTTAGACAATCAGGCGTGTGTTTTTGTGGCAATGAGCTTGTGTGGTGTACTGTAGGGAGTGCATTGTTATCTTAAGGATCATTTCGAATACTCCAATAAAGATTTACACTTTTGTTTAATGGCTGTTTTAATTGTTATTTGTGAACTTCCGGCTATGGTACCTTCATTTTTACATGGCCAAGCAAGTACTCCCTTCGTATGTTATTTCCGTTCATTCTGAACTTTTTTATTGTTTGCATTCCAAATGTTGACTGATATTTGATACATCGCACAACTATACAGTTATCTTTTGGGTTTCTTCCATTGGGCCTTTTTACGGCATTTTTTTAATTATCATCTATTTCTTGTCTCGATGGGATAAAAAATCTGGTATATGAGCTTATATTGGGATTACAAACTTATTTGTCCATGGTGAAAGTTTTGCTTTGTAATCAGAATTATGCAGGGTATTCTATCATAATGCTCAATGTTTGTAATTTTAGAGGTCTAAGAAGTTTAGTTGGCAGTAATACGTACTTCGCTTTTTTTGTTTCGAGCTCCATTTTGAAGTTCATAATGCTCAATGTTTTAATGTCTTGTATTCATGATGCATGTCACATCGATCTTCATATGACTATTTGTGCAACTATGTGCTCAGTTTTTTTTTTTTAGTTTTATTTATTCCGTTCTTGTTGCTTCTGTAATATATTCTTCTTACCCTGGTTCTAATCTCATGCCCATTTCTTCCTTGCAGTTGCTCTGGACTTCTAGATGATAGAGATTGGACACTTGAAGGGGTCTACTTTCACGTTTTTATGAGCGAAGTTAGATGTATTTCTTTTAAGCCGAGTCAGTTTTGTTTGTTCGGATGGTAGAACATTGTTTAATACTCCTTTACTAATTACTTTTGAATGAAGTCTTGTTGGCTATTTTTCTCAAATTACATCTGTTAAGAATATGAATCGGTATATTCAAGTTAAAGGTAACAAATGATTCTTTGTCTGTGGACTGGTTGTGAGTTAGTCTTCGTTTTTGGTCGCTCTTGTTGGAATTTTGATTTGCTTTTTCAGGTTGTTTTGTTTGTTTCAGTACCGGTGGGAGTTGTCAGATCCCATCGGTTCTATTTGTGCGTATTTCCTCAAACGAATGAAAAAAACCTTCGAAGGATAAAAGTCCGCCTTGAAAGGAAAGGCAAAAAAGTTGTGGCGATTTAACTTGCTATGGGGGTCATATTTGCCTTGGTTTTGTAGTTACAAACCAATTGTTGTGAAAATGGCATTCGCGGATGCGAAGCGTCAAGAGTGTAGATTTGCTTTGCCTTCGTTTGTAAGTAAGTGGCATGTGATGTAAAAGTTGTTTTAAACTACAAGATACGAACATGCATGAACTATGCTTCTCACATTCACAACCCACATGATCCAAATTGTAAGGTTTAAGCTTTCACATATACTTTTTAGCTCGTGATCCATGTCCTAAGTTACCCATCAAACTACTCACTCTCATACGTAATCATGATTTTGACATGCTAATAAGTTGCGGTTAAGGTATCTATAGACATTCGGGCTTGTTTGGTGGGATGGTTGAGATAGTTCGTGGCCAATTAAAATAGACTGGAGTCCAGTACATTGTTTGTTATGTCACACTATGAGCTGGACGGATGTATTACAAGTCATGTCTTACAAAACTTAACAAATTTTTGTCAATCCAATCTCATCCCTAAATTCAATTATATTCAACCCAACAAACGGACCCTAAGCGCATGTACATATTTGAATAGACTTTAGTATTTACAAGCATTTGTTGGCTCATATAACTGTCAAATTTTATTCAACAATGAAATATGTATCGACGTTAATTCTACAAGTTCTTCAAGAAAAATTGAATTAGTTGGCCCCCATAGGTTAGACATAAGTTCTCGTGGCATGGACGAATTCAGCAGACAAACAGGGTGGATTGAAGACTGAGTTTGACTAAAACATATAAATTGGGCACGCTAATCCCATTTTTCTTGGAAGAATGTGAAGTAGGCACGCTGAGACCAAATGGCAAATCAGTAGATGGTTTACCACATTAACTGCAGGCCTAGAGGCTAGGGCACAATAAATTTCAAAGTTCGGCAAGCCACCAAAATTCTGCTCAGTTTTTCAGTGAAATGGCCCCCACAATCGCAATGCGACTAACCGCACCTACTTTAAACTTTTGAGTGAGGATTCTCACTAAATATTCTTCGTAAGGATTCTTAAATTACATTTATTTATTGTAAATTATTATAATTTATTTATTTAAAATGAAATATAAACAGTACTTGATGAAAACTGATCACATAATATATGATGAACGGCTGTGATTGAAGAATCTTCGAACACAAAGAGGATCCAACAAGGATCCTCTCCTTAAACTTTTAACCTTGTTTAGTCTTCTCTATTGATTTCAAGAAATGATGTGACAATATTTTATTGATTCAAATTTGTATTTCTTGTTTTTTAAAGGAATTTTAACGAAAAGCTTACGGTACTGTTCACTTTAACGAAAAATCATATTTTTACATTAAAAAATCAATCATGATACTATTTACTTTACCCTTTATTTTGTCCTTATCGTTAAAACTTAAAGTTTTCAAATCATTTTCATTAGTTTTTTATTTTTATTTTATTTTATTTTATTTTATCATATGAGTAAGAAATGTTGATGGAGAAAGATTCAGACGCAAATATTTGAGCTGCAAAGATAAAACGCTCTTTTAAATTGTGCACATACATCCTAAAGTTTGGCATCACTTGCGTCTGGATTTTGGATCGTGCAGCGGATTTTTAATGCTTTGTCCTTGCATAAGACCCGTCTTTCCAGCACTTTCACATGGCCTAAATTTATGGTAATCTCTTCCTTAACCTCTTCTGGCTTTTCTTAAGATAGGCTGCTAATACTTAATTCGCTTAATAGACCAAAACAAAATTTACTTAAGCAATAAGAAATATTAAGAGTCAAGACTGGTAAAAATGAGGTAGAAAAGAAAAACTACATGTACTTTACTTTTCTGTTCGATTCAAGTTTTAACATATCTTTTATGTTTACGGTACATTGTCTCAACTATTTATCTAATTCCTTTTCTGTATAAATTTTTGGAATATTTTAGCGTATGTTGTGTGTGATGCTTTGTTTCTTGTTGAACTATAAATTTTGTTAGATTAGATGTTAGATTAGCTATCGACGGGGTTCGAATTTACGCTGTTATGTAATGACTCAACACCTTATTACCACTGTAGTAAAGGGCCACTTGCGTTGTGTGTGATGCTTTGAATGTGATTAAATTCCTAAACACGTCATATTAGTCAAATATGGCATCTTTTTACCATACATAACAATCCATTCGATTTAAACACAAGTTATACTTTGTAAATGACTTTCACTCTTTGTTAGCTGACGAAGTCCATCCCTAAAAATGCGCTGGCACCCAACCTATTTAATCCACTCAAATGAATAGTGATTGACCATAATGAACAATAATTGGCCAAATGCATCTCCATCACTTAAAAATGCGCCAGCACAAATGCATCTCCATCCTAAAAAATGTGCTGGCACCCAGTCCATTTAAATATTATTAATTTCTTTTTATAAAATTAAAAAAAAAAAAAAATTTTGGATAGGATTTTTAACTAATTTTGTCATGCCACGTGTCATTATCCGAACATACTATTTTGTGGATAGATTTCCAATAATATTTTCAACCAAGCCCGACACCCACGTGTCACTATCTGTTTACAATAATTTAGCCAAGACTTCAATCAAAATTTTAACCAATCTTGTCACGCCACGTGTCATTATTCGAGCATACTATTTTGTGGATAAATTTCTAATACGATTTTTAACCAATCCCGATGTGCCACATGTCACTATCTATTTACAATAATTTAGCTAAGATTTCGATAAGATTTTCAACCAATCATGTTGTCATGCCCCGGACCCGGAATCACTGAAAGAATTGATTCTGCACCCAGTCCGCGAATAAAACTAAAATAAATAAAAAGAAACTGAAACGAGTTTGACAAATAGTTCTTTGAAAATGATGCGGAAGGATGAATAGGTTGGTATGTAACATCCCACATCGACCAATAGCGAGGGGGTGATGTGCCTTCTATTTACATGTTCCCCTCACTATAGCACGAGGCCTTTTGGGAACTTACGGGCTTCGAGTTCCATCGAAACTCCGAAGTTAAGCGAGTTCGGGCGAGAGCATTCCTAAGATGGGTGACCCACTGGGAAATTCTCGTGTGAGTTCCTAGAAACAAAACCATGATGGCGTGGCTCACATCACAATCTCGACTCCGCCTTAGCACGATATTGTCTGCTTTGGGCCCTGGCCACAGCCTCACAATTTTGTTTCTGTGAACTTACACAATAACTTCCCAGTGGGTCACCCATTATGGGAATGCTCTCGTCCAAACTCGCTTAACTTCAGAGTTTCGATGAAACCCGAAGCTAATGAGTCCCCAAAAGGTCTCGTGCTATAGGAGGTGGGCATGTACATATAAGACACATCACACCTCTCCATTGGTCAATGTGGGATGTTACAATCCACCCCTCTTAGGGGCTCGACGTTCTCGTTGGCACACTCGCATCACACGACATAGTGGTTCTGATACTATTCTGTCACATCCCAGTCTTGACTCCGCCGTAACACGATATTGTCCGCTTTGGACCCCGGCCACGCCCTCACGGTTTTGTTTCTGAGAACTCACACAAGAAAATCTCAGGATAGGTGACCCACTAGGAAGTTCTTGTGTGATTTCCCAAAAACAAAACCGTGAGGGCGTGGCCAGGGCCCAAAGCGGACAATATCGTGCTACGGCAGAGTCGAGACTAGGATGTGACATGGTAGGCCGGGAATGAATCGAAAATCGACTTATTGAATATGCGAGTCAAATATGCTTGGTTCGAAAATCACCACTCGATTTCACGTACATCTCACGAATCCCTTCTCTAAATTGATCTGCACCCTCATATACTTGGATTCAACTTCCCAATCATTGAGGTGAAAATTTGACTATAATCTGACTTAATTCAAATTATGAAAATACAGTGAAAATGTTGGAAGGATGCAAAGTTCCCTCGGTTTCCTTTTTTTTTTTTTTTACCTCTTTCTCTTCGGGTCTCCCCACTAGGGAAACAATGGATGATTTCCTCTTCTTTTTATTCTCTTTTTCTTTGTGGTCCAATCAAAATTCTACAGGTATGACCACATGTCAACCACAAACAAGACTAACACCCTTAGTTGGCTAGCTATCAATTTGCCACATGGCTAGCTCAACCTTTTGTGTAGCAACATGTCACCCATTTATTCGTCTTCCAAACTCTAAAAATTATTTCGAAAGATACTATTACTTTCGGATTAACTGATCTCAATCAAAATAAAATTTTTTTTCTGGTATCTTAGGCATCCGAAATAACTACTACTTTGAAACACTTAATAATTTCAGGGTTTCACATTCTTCCCCTCTTAAAATAGATCTCGTCCCCGAGATTTTTGACTATTAAATAGTGAAAGATGTTTCACATTCGAACCTCCTAAACCCTATTTATTTTAAACAAATCAAAACCCCACTCTATGATTTCATTCCCTGTTTGAAAAAAAATGATCCTGGTCTTTATAAATATTGGAATCTCCAGCAGTAATCATTGGCAATGCATATAAACATCATTGGTTATACAATGACATTACCATAATTATTTCTCAGTATTCGAGTATAAATAATCCAACCTCATGACCGGTCTCGCAGTCAATTACCGTACCTTTATCCACAATTCCAGATAAGATAACGAGAGTATCCATTTTCTTTCTACACCACATGGATCACAAGTACCTTCCTTACGGATTATGGGTACCAATCCATTTGTGTAGGCCTCCAGAGGTTTAAGGGATCGAAACCCAAGGCATTGCAAAGTGCCATTCACTCCTAATTCTTCTCAATTTAGGAGTGTCCATTTCTACAACTATACCACATAGACCATCCCACATGATTAGTCCATTAGCATAACACCCTCTGAAGGTTTAGGGCATCAAAATAATCCATGGAAGCCACACTCACTCTCCCGAAAGTGAGAGATTAACAATTTTCTTTACATGAATGCACCTTCATCATAAGACTCATGAAATGATTCAATATCGATGCATTTCATGCCAACAAAACAGAATAGGTAGTTTAGTTAGAGTTGAGAGAGAAAGACTATAATCATACACAGACTAACACACAACACTAACTACTACTACATGCAAATTCCCAATTAACTCCACAATTAGCCCCAAAATTGTGGATATATAAATGATATTATTTGTTAACCACAATCCACATGAAATATGTTATTAGTCCCATATACAATCCTTGTCAAACACCAAATTAATAAAAGGGGAAAAAAATGTCCTTAAAAATCAAAATCTTAACACACATAAGAACTAAACAAAAAATCCTTGTAATCATATTCTAACTAAAGGTTTCATCAACATGGAGAACATGAAAATTTACCAAGCTACCCATAATAACCAATGATTCAATCAAGCTAGCAATTTTGATAGGAGCATTTTCATGCGACTTAAATGGCTTGTTCTCGTGCACTTACGTTATGTTTCTTTAGTTATTTTAGTACTTTAAGCTATTTTCGTGTGTTTGTAGGTCGAAAGGGCTAAAGGAGCAAAAAGATGCATTTTGGAGACTTTTGGAGCACTTTTGGGCTAAGGACGGATAGCTTATGCTTGAAGCCAAAGTGTTGGACGAAATTGAAGACCTAATTGGAGCCAAAGTGTTGGAACCTTGTTCTCTTTAGTTTTAGGACATTTAAACCTTTCCTAATCCCAATCATGCCATGCATAACACACATCCATTCTAACACATTGTCATTGCACATGCATTTCCTTCATTAGTTAACCCACATGCACTTATCACTTATCATCACCACATATCATATCACTTAATCACTTATCACTTATCATCACCACTTAACCACTTATCATATCATAACCACATATCATATCACTTATCACTTATCACTTAACATATCATCCACCTACTTCACCTACAACATCCACCTACTTCACCTACAACATCCACTTCACCTACAACATCCACCTACTTCACCTACAACATCCACTTCACCTACAACATCCACCTACTTCACCTACAAATGACATAGCCATATGTTCCCTCCACTACTCCTATAAATACCCTTGCATTCATTCATTCATGGACATCTCATTTTCATACACAACACATTACAAACACATTCTCCCTTCCCTAGCCGTGAGCTTCCCATCTCTCCCCTTATAATCCAAACACCATTTTTCCATTCCACACTTCCATCCCCCAAACCAATTATCCCTAGACCTTATGCTATTGTGCCGCAACAAAGAAGGAGAAAGAAGAGAGGAGAAGCCTTGGACGTTTTGGCTATTCAAGCTTGGATTGTTGGAGCGTTTCTAGGTGTATTCAATCTTTGTTTTCAATGTTTAATTTATATTCTCTTTGTTTTGTTGTAAACATGAGGAGCTAAACTTGTTTTAGCTAGGGGAGACTTTGAAACCATGATTATATTTGCAATATGAATTGATTAATTCCAGTTGTGATTTCATAAATTGTGAATGCAATTTACTTAACCGTTTGATGGATAACTTATTCTTGTTTGTTGATTAAGGGTGCACACTTAGTTTGCATGCATGAATTTGGGGCTAGAATATAAGGGAGTTTCACATAATCGTTACAAACTTATATTCACAAGTAGTTAAGGTTGTTTTCACAATCATGTTAAGTAAATTCCTAGCATGAGTATCATGATGTCATAGTTACAAGTGCTTTGTCAATACTTATGATTTTCATAGAACGTAATGATCTTTGATTGTATCTCTATTATGATGTCATGTAGGGGACTTTTGAAGAATGCTTTGGGTTGTCGTATGATGTCATCCAATCCAATAACTTAAGGAAAATCTGAGGGTTAATTAGTGATGTCACGGTTAATCTAGGGTGTTGAGGTTCATGGTTTATCGAAAAGCAACTGGAAATCAATTTGTATGCAAGTGTGACATATGTGGAGATGAACCCCTTAGCTAGCATTCATCCATATTTTCATCATATTCATATTTACATTCTGTCTAGTTTATTTAACTTGTTTCGTTATTTCAATTTTCGTATAAACTTAAATCCCCCTTTACTTTAATGTCAATTTAGTTAGAAATCATTTTAGTTTGTGTTTTTAAAAGCATTTTGAGTCTTTGGTTTGTCTTAGTGTTTTAAAGTTTAGTTTTACATTCTTTGAGTCTAGTTTAGTGTTTTATATTGTGTTTTTACGTTTTTGAGTCAGTTTCCAAGTGATTAACAATCCCTCCTAATCCCCGGTCCAGAACGATCCCTCACTTATCCATTCTACTACAATTGTCAAACGAGGGTTTAATTTGTGCGCGTATAAATCTCGCATCAAATTTTGGCGCCGTTGCCGGGGATTAGCAACTTTGCTAATCCCTTGGTTCTTTTCTTTTTTTTGGTTTAGTTGTTTTCGTTTTAGTTTCTAACTTAGTGTTGTTTTCTTTGTTTGTTGTTACTTTTGATATTTGATTTAGTTCTCTCTCTTTGATTTTAGGTACTAGAGAAGTAAGATATGGATTTTGCTAGCATTCAAGCTCAATTGGCAAATCTTACTTCTAAATTGTTGCCGTATGCCGAAAGGACCACAATGCAGAGTGTCCCTACATTTGGTGCTTCATATAGGCAAGGATTTCAAGCCAATCAATGTCCACAAAGAGATTGGAGGGATCATTCAAACTCTATATGGTGGGAAGATCAACAAGTTCAACGTGAAGCATATTGGCAACCATATGAGGAGTTCTATTCAAGACCTATGCAGCCACCACAACTTCATATGCAATATGCTCAATTAAATTCAAGTTCGCCAATAGATTATATTCAAATTCTTAATGAAATAAATTCTTTGGCGCAGGGGTCACAAAATCAAGCCAAGGAGGCTCAACAAGAAGCATATTGGCAACCATATGAGGAGTTCAATACAACACCTATGCAGCCACCACAACCTCCCCCACAACAATTCCAATCAAGTTCAAGTATGTCCATGGATAATGATAAAAATTTTCAATTACTAACCTCTTTGACGCAGGACGAACAAAATCAAGACAAGAAGTTGGGTAAATTGGACGAGCAATTTGGGCAGATTATGGAGTTCATGAAACAAATTCAAGAGCAAAGTGAACTTTCCAACTCAACTATTGAAAACTCGAAGGAAGATTTTGAAATCCATAATGCTATCACTTTGGGAAGTGCTATGGAGGTTGGAGCTGACCTAAAAATGTCCAAACATAGCCTAGAAGTGGATGAAGAGCTGCTAATTGAGGAGGAGGAAGAAGACATGCACACGGCAAGGGTAGAACAACCCTTGCCGCAGCCCCCTAAGCCCTCTAAACCACCCACCACCAGTAAGGACGTCCCAATTCCATGTTATTCTGATGTTATTCCACCCAATGTCCCTTTTCCTAGCAGGTTTTTGATTCCCAACCAAGAAGAGAGTAAAAAGGACATCGTGGAAGCCTTCCCAAAGGAGCAAAATGCTATTCAAATTCTTGGTGCAACACAGCAAGTTTTAGATGGTGTTGAATTCTTCAAAGGACTTTGTACACCAAGAAGAATGATTCAAGAGAAGGTAGTGGCTGGAGAAGATGTAGAAGGCATCAAAGAGGACATATTTGAAACCACAATTCCCAAGGAAGTTGGATTTTATGACACGGGACAAGTCATAACTTTCGAAGGGGTGTTTATTCTGGAGTTCATTTTGGAGCACACAGGTAAGCCGCCTCCCCGAATTTCAATTTTCTTTTACACTAACATGTGGTTAATGATTCAGGCACCCAATCTGGAATTTAAACTATTATCGGATCATTTCAAGTATCACCGCCCATTCAAAGATAAATTCCATGCCGTTTGATTTTATTTATGTGTAAAAAAAAAAAAAAAAAAAAAAAAAAAAAAAAAAAAAAAAAAGATACTAAACATGGAGAAAGGTGGAGCTTCACAAAGGTTGTTTACGTGAAGCCCCACTACGAGGCGCAGAAGCGGAAGGCGCAGAAGCGGGAGGCATAGAAGCGGGAGGCATCGGAGCGGAAGCCATCGGAGCGGGAGGCATCGGAGCTAGAGCATTCCAGGCCTCAATACTTGGCCAAGCGCTGGATGACCCAGGAAAAAGGTGCCTCTGGAGATAAGACGCAAGCCTTTGACGGTCATTGTGAATTCGACCCTCAGATTCTTGCAGCTCATCAAGCTTCCTCTTCATGCCCGTCGAATAGTTGTTGGCAAGTACGTGCAAACTTCTATTCTCATGCTTAAGCAGTTTGATCTCCTGCTTGAGACTTTCCACCTCTGCCATCAATGATTCCACCTGACGGGAGCGGGCAAGCAGGCGTTGGCCCATGTTGGACACAGAACTCGCACACTGAACACTAAGTGCGAGGGACTCTTGAACGGCCAACTCATCGGACCGTCCTGACAGCAGCCTACTATCTTTTGGTGTGAGGAGGTTCCTAGCTACTATTGTAGCTGTTGTGGCGTCCTGCATCACAGAGTCTTCACCTGAAAGAGGACCGTTAGAAGATAAGAAAGAAGGGCGCCATACGTTACCTTGACGCGGCGCGCCCGTATCACTGCTAAGGCTCAATTCCAAGCTAAGGTTCGATGAGTTTGCCATTTTTCAAAAGTGTTCAAAGAGAAGGGATGGAGTTAAATTTCAAAGGGCCGGAGTCAATTTTCAAGAATGGGAAATCTTCAGAATGTGTTTGTTGTGGTGATCGATAGCTCAATAAAAAAGCCAAGGCGACGCGTCCACCAATTCAAAAAGCCAGAATTTCCGGCGTAATTTAGGCGACGCTTTCTCGGCTTTTCAGAAGGCGCGTTCAATTTTGTCAAAAGATTTCTTCTTTTCAGACAACACGTGGAGGCCATCATCGCAACTACACATCTTTAGCCGACAA
This sequence comes from Pyrus communis, assembly GCF_963583255.1. Taxonomy (NCBI): domain Eukaryota; kingdom Viridiplantae; phylum Streptophyta; class Magnoliopsida; order Rosales; family Rosaceae; genus Pyrus; species Pyrus communis. Next base: position 23,964,682 of record NC_084807.1, read on the forward strand.
GCGCAAAGTTCGGCGACGCTTTCTCAGCTTTTCAGAAGACGCGTGCAGCTTTGTCAAAAGGAGCCGCATCTGCACTACCACGTGTCGTTCAGAAAGCGAAGGGGCGTCGTTCAGAAAGCGAAGGGGCGTCGTTCAGAAAGCGAAGGGGCGTCGTTCAGAAATCGAAGGGGCGCCTGCTCAGAAATCGAAGAGGCGTGTTCAGAGATCGAAGAGGCGCCATTATTTCAAAAAGCCGGATTTGCGGGATCAAAACGTTTGTCGACAAAGGTAAAAAGTACCACCACTTGATATTATCTCTATATATGTCGACCTTCGTCTTTTATGGCAGGGCAAACCTGAAGAAAATGCCCAACTCTCCCTCACCTCTGAGGGCGCACTCCCAGCAAAGCCTTTCGAAATACTCAATTCTTTCTTCTTCCCCAAAGATGATACCAGATGCCTGGAGTACATATGACCCAGGAGGAAGCAGCACAACAAATACATGTGCTGATTCATTCACCGCTTCTTCAAAAGCAAAGGTATCTCATATCATCAAGGTCAAAAGCAAAAGTATCTCATATCATGCTCTTTCCCTGTCTTTTTCTTTGTCCTTGTTCTTACTCGCATGGCAAAGTAAAAGAAGCAATCAGCCGGCACTTGGAGTCAGTCTTCCGATCTGGAGCCAACTGCCTGGAATCTATTCCTGATTGCTTACCTAGCGTTGCTCTCGAGTAGTCATCTTCAACGGTTGATACACTTCCGGAGAAGGGACCACTTCTGCAAAGGGGAGCGAGTAAGGCAAGTGAAAATGATACATTGAAGCATGTGGAGACAAACATAGGCTGAGTTATCCTCCAACCCTTTTCAATACGAATTGGAAAGATTGAACAAAGAAACAGACCAAAGGAGTAAGCTCAGACCTTCGGGGGAGACCAAAAGAATCCTGCTGCCCAGTTCAAGAGTAGCACAAAGGAAAATCAACGATGGGAGGAGCCCCTGTGGAATCAACAACATCAAGCCTCAATGAAATCAACAAGGAGAAGATGGAATTTACATTCCACAACCAGATTTGCGTCTCTAAACTCTTCTCTTTGTTATTTACATTCTGCCATGTTTAGTATGTTTAAATGCTTTTTGTGTGTTTACTTATGCTTTGTATGATTTTAAGCTTAAAACATTGAGGACAATGTTTGATTTAAGTGTGGGGGTAACTAATGTTGTTAATGCAAATTCGTGGGATTTTATCGCCCATAACTTTAAAGGTTGTTCCTTACTGTTTTAAGGTGTTTTTAAGATGTTTTAGAGTGTTTTAGTATGTTTTGTTTTTATAAATCCGAAAATCACATAAAAATTTGAAAAACATGTTTTGAAAAACCTAAAAAGAGTGTTTTGAGTCGTTTTTGTGTGTTTGTGTCTTAGGGTACCTTCCAACACAATGATGAGGATTTGGTTTGTAATTGCATGACTGTTAAAGAGAATTATAAACATGGATGAAAGTTTGATTTACTCTTGGTATATGTTTGGTTATGGTTATAATGTATGACTTCACATGCAATCATAAAAGAAAAATTCGTTTTTGTAACATGCTTGAAGGAAGGAACTCAAACAAACGCTACAACCCTGTGAGACTCGAGCCATTACTTTCTTTGGAGAGTTATTTTCTGTGATTCTTTGTTTTCTAAAGTTGTTGCATGATCTCATTATTCCTTGCTTGGTTGCTACTTAGAATGCAATTGTATCATGATAGAACTAAATGCTAGAACTTATATCCGTTTCATTCAAAGCATGATATTGATTGCATAACATATATCAAGATGAAGTTGTGTAGTTGCCACCATAGCCAAATAGCCTTACTTCCCATATTTCGTATATATTGTAAGTCTTAACCCCGTTGAGCCTCGTTTAACCTATTTTCTTTGCTAACCACATCAACCCTTACCTAGCCTAGATTAGGACCATCCGTACCCTTGTTCTTAAAAGATAGTGAGCATGACTTAAATGAATTCCTTTTGAGTACATTATGAAAGAAAATGAGTGTGGGGGAGAGAATGTTTTGTTCTTAAGCGTTTATGTATGTTTTGAAAAAAAAAAAAAAAAAAAAAAAAAAAAAAAAAAAAAATTGTGAAAAATATATGTAAAAGAAAAACAGAAAAGAAAAGAAAGAAAGGAAAAAGAACTTGTTCCCCCTTGATCAAAAGTTGAGTTTTCATTCAAAAGTGATTTCTACGTTAATTCAAATGCTTTGCTCGCTATTTCTTTGAGAACCTTTGTTTTCCATATACCTTCTTTAGCCAAACACCTTTAGCCCCGTTACACCCCTTTGACTTCTATCTTGATCGTTATGTGTTTAATAATGTGGAGTTTGGAATTGATATGAGCTTATGGAATCACTGGTTCTCATTCTAAGTAGTAGCATTCCATTCATGAGATCATATTCATGTCGTTATCGTAAATTCAGAAAATGCTTTCCTTGTTATAACATATGTGAGTGTTCGTCTACATGTTTACATCAATCTTCTCACATATAACTAGTGTAGGGTGTGTAGTCAGAAAATCTATGTGAAAATAGAGTGCATTCTAGTAAGGAATTGAGGGAATTCTCTAAGGCATGTTACTACATTCAAAACATGGTTTTAAATGCTTAATTGTGAACTAGTATGTGGTGACTATGAGTAAGAATGTACTTAAGTGTAAAAATGGCTAAAATCTGTGGGAATAATGATTTTTAACTTGTCATGTGCTTTGGAAATCCCTGAGACGTTTGTTGGAAGGTTTAGGTTGTGTTTTACTTGTTCGTTTTGTTTTGTTTCTGGTTTCTTTTGTTTTGTTTTGCTCGAGGACTAGCAAAGATAAGTGTGGGGGTATTTGATAGGAGCATTTTCATGCGACTTAAATGGCTTGTTCTCGTGCACTTACGTTATGTTTCTTTAGTTATTTTAGTACTTTAAGCTATTTTCGTGTGTTTGTAGGTCGAAAGGGCTAAAGGAGCAAAAAGATGCATTTTGGAGACTTTTGGAGCACTTTTGGGCTAAGGACGGATAGCTTATGCTTGAAGCCAAAGTGTTGGACGAAATTGAAGACCTAATTGGAGCCAAAGTGTTGGAACCTTGTTCTCTTTAGTTTTAGGACATTTAAACCTTTCCTAATCCCAATCATGCCATGCATAACACACATCCATTCTAACACATTGTCATTGCACATGCATTTCCTTCATTAGTTAACCCACATGCACTTATCACTTATCATCACCACATATCATATCACTTAATCACTTATCACTTATCATCACCACTTAACCACTTATCATATCATAACCACATATCATATCACTTATCACTTATCACTTAACATATCATCCACCTACTTCACCTACAACATCCACCTACTTCACCTACAACATCCACTTCACCTACAACATCCACCTACTTCACCTACAACATCCACTTCACCTACAACATCCACCTACTTCACCTACAAATGACATAGCCATATGTTCCCTCCACTACTCCTATAAATACCCTTGCATTCATTCATTCATGGACATCTCATTTTCATACACAACACATTACAAACACATTCTCCCTTCCCTAGCCGTGAGCTTCCCATCTCTCCCCTTATAATCCAAACACCATTTTTCCATTCCACACTTCCATCCCCCAAACCAATTATCCCTAGACCTTATGCTATTGTGCCGCAACAAAGAAGGAGAAAGAAGAGAGGAGAAGCCTTGGACGTTTTGGCTATTCAAGCTTGGATTGTTGGAGCGTTTCTAGGTGTATTCAATCTTTGTTTTCAATGTTTAATTTATATTCTCTTTGTTTTGTTGTAAACATGAGGAGCTAAACTTGTTTTAGCTAGGGGAGACTTTGAAACCATGATTATATTTGCAATATGAATTGATTAATTCCAGTTGTGATTTCATAAATTGTGAATGCAATTTACTTAACCGTTTGATGGATAACTTATTCTTGTTTGTTGATTAAGGGTGCACACTTAGTTTGCATGCATGAATTTAGGGCTAGAATATAAGGGAGTTTCACATAATCGTTACAAACTTATATTCACAAGTAGTTAAGGTTGTTTTCACAATCATGTTAAGTAAATTCCTAGCATGAGTATCATGATGTCATAGTTACAAGTGCTTTGTCAATATTATAATTTATTTATTTAAAATGAAATATAAACAGTACTTGATGAAAACTGATCACATAATATATGATGAACGGCTGTGATTGAAGAATCTTCGAACACAAAGAGGATCCAACAAGGATCCTCTCCTTAAACTTTTAACCTTGTTTAGTCTTCTCTATTGATTTCAAGAAATGATGTGACAATATTTTATTGATTCAAATTTGTATTTCTTGTTTTTTAAAGGAATTTTAACGAAAAGCTTACGGTACTGTTCACTTTAACGAAAAATCATATTTTTACATTAAAAAATCAATCATGATACTATTTACTTTACCCTTTATTTTGTCCTTATCGTTAAAACTTAAAGTTTTCAAATCATTTTCATTAGTTTTTTATTTTTATTTTATTTTATTTTATTTTATCATATGAGTAAGAAATGTTGATGGAGAAAGATTCAGACGCAAATATTTGAGCTGCAAAGATAAAACGCTCTTTTAAATTGTGCACATACATCCTAAAGTTTGGCATCACTTGCGTCTGGATTTTGGATCGTGCAGCGGATTTTTAATGCTTTGTCCTTGCATAAGACCCGTCTTTCCAGCACTTTCACATGGCCTAAATTTATGGTAATCTCTTCCTTAACCTCTTCTGGCTTTTCTTAAGATAGGCTGCTAATACTTAATTCGCTTAATAGACCAAAACAAAATTTACTTAAGCAATAAGAAATATTAAGAGTCAAGACTGGTAAAAATGAGGTAGAAAAGAAAAACTACATGTACTTTACTTTTCTGTTCGATTCAAGTTTTAACATATCTTTTATGTTTACGGTACATTGTCTCAACTATTTATCTAATTCCTTTTCTGTATAAATTTTTGGAATATTTTAGCGTATGTTGTGTGTGATGCTTTGTTTCTTGTTGAACTATAAATTTTGTTAGATTAGATGTTAGATTAGCTATCGACGGGGTTCGAATTTACGCTGTTATGTAATGACTCAACACCTTATTACCACTGTAGTAAAGGGCCACTTGCGTTGTGTGTGATGCTTTGAATGTGATTAAATTCCTAAACACGTCATATTAGTCAAATATGGCATCTTTTTACCATACATAACAATCCATTCGATTTAAACACAAGTTATACTTTGTAAATGACTTTCACTCTTTGTTAGCTGACGAAGTCCATCCCTAAAAATGCGCTGGCACCCAACCTATTTAATCCACTCAAATGAATAGTGATTGACCATAATGAACAATAATTGGCCAAATGCATCTCCATCACTTAAAAATGCGCCAGCACAAATGCATCTCCATCCTAAAAAATGTGCTGGCACCCAGTCCATTTAAATATTATTAATTTCTTTTTATAAAATTAAAAAAAAAAAAAAAATTTGGATAGGATTTTTAACTAATTTTGTCATGCCACGTGTCATTATCCGAACATACTATTTTGTGGATAGATTTCCAATAATATTTTCAACCAAGCCCGACACCCACGTGTCACTATCTGTTTACAATAATTTAGCCAAGACTTCAATCAAAATTTTAACCAATCTTGTCACGCCACGTGTCATTATTCGAGCATACTATTTTGTGGATAAATTTCTAATACGATTTTTAACCAATCCCGATGTGCCACATGTCACTATCTATTTACAATAATTTAGCTAAGATTTCGATAAGATTTTCAACCAATCATGTTGTCATGCCCCGGACCCGGAATCACTGAAAGAATTGATTCTGCACCCAGTCCGCGAATAAAACTAAAATAAATAAAAAGAAACTGAAACGAGTTTGACAAATAGTTCTTTGAAAATGATGCGGAAGGATGAATAGGTTGGTATGTAACATCCCACATCGACCAATAGCGAGGGGGTGATGTGCCTTCTATTTACATGTTCCCCTCACTATAGCACGAGGCCTTTTGGGAACTTACGGGCTTCGAGTTCCATCGAAACTCCGAAGTTAAGCGAGTTCGGGCGAGAGCATTCCTAAGATGGGTGACCCACTGGGAAATTCTCGTGTGAGTTCCTAGAAACAAAACCATGATGGCGTGGCTCACATCACAATCTCGACTCCGCCTTAGCACGATATTGTCTGCTTTGGGCCCTGGCCACAGCCTCACAATTTTGTTTCTGTGAACTTACACAATAACTTCCCAGTGGGTCACCCATTATGGGAATGCTCTCGTCCAAACTCGCTTAACTTCAGAGTTTCGATGAAACCCGAAGCTAATGAGTCCCCAAAAGGTCTCGTGCTATAGGAGGTGGGCATGTACATATAAGACACATCACACCTCTCCATTGGTCAATGTGGGATGTTACAATCCACCCCTCTTAGGGGCTCGACGTCCTCGTTGGCACACTCGCATCACACGACATAGTGGTTCTGATACTATTCTGTCACATCCCAGTCTTGACTCCGCCGTAACACGATATTGTCCGCTTTGGACCCCGGCCACGCCCTCACGGTTTTGTTTCTGAGAACTCACACAAGAAAATCTCAGGATAGGTGACCCACTAGGAAGTTCTTGTGTGATTTCCCAAAAACAAAACCGTGAGGGCGTGGCCAGGGCCCAAAGCGGACAATATCGTGCTACGGCAGAGTCGAGACTAGGATGTGACATGGTAGGCCGGGAATGAATCGAAAATCGACTTATTGAATATGCGAGTCAAATATGCTTGGTTCGAAAATCACCACTCGATTTCACGTACATCTCACGAATCCCTTCTCTAAATTGATCTGCACCCTCATATACTTGGATTCAACTTCCCAATCATTGAGGTGAAAATTTGACTATAATCTGACTTAATTCAAATTATGAAAATACAGTGAAAATGTTGGAAGGATGCAAAGTTCCCTCGGTTTCCTTTTTTTTTTTTTTTACCTCTTTCTCTTCGGGTCTCCCCACTAGGGAAACAATGGATGATTTCCTCTTCTTTTTATTCTCTTTTTCTTTGTGGTCCAATCAAAATTCTACAGGTATGACCACATGTCAACCACAAACAAGACTAACACCCTTAGTTGGCTAGCTATCAATTTGCCACATGGCTAGCTCAACCTTTTGTGTAGCAACATGTCACCCATTTATTCGTCTTCCAAACTCTAAAAATTATTTCGAAAGATACTATTACTTTCGGATTAACTGATCTCAATCAAAATAAAATTTTTTTTCTGGTATCTTAGGCATCCGAAATAACTACTACTTTGAAACACTTAATAATTTCAGGGTTTCACATTCTTCCCCTCTTAAAATAGATCTCGTCCCCGAGATTTTTGACTATTAAATAGTGAAAGATGTTTCACATTCGAACCTCCTAAACCCTATTTATTTTAAACAAATCAAAACCCCACTCTATGATTTCATTCCCTGTTTGAAAAAAAATGATCCTGGTCTTTATAAATATTGGAATCTCCAGCAGTAATCATTGGCAATGCATATAAACATCATTGGTTATACAATGACATTACCATAATTATTTCTCAGTATTCGAGTATAAATAATCCAACCTCATGACCGGTCTCGCAGTCAATTACCGTACCTTTATCCACAATTCCAGATAAGATAACGAGAGTATCCATTTTCTTTCTACACCACATGGATCACAAGTACCTTCCTTACGGATTATGGGTACCAATCCATTTGTGTAGGCCTCCAGAGGTTTAAGGGATCGAAACCCAAGGCATTGCAAAGTGCCATTCACTCCTAATTCTTCTCAATTTAGGAGTGTCCATTTCTACAACTATACCACATAGACCATCCCACATGATTAGTCCATTAGCATAACACCCTCTGAAGGTTTAGGGCATCAAAATAATCCATGGAAGCCACACTCACTCTCCCGAAAGTGAGAGATTAACAATTTTCTTTACATGAATGCACCTTCATCATAAGACTCATGAAATGATTCAATATCGATGCATTTCATGCCAACAAAACAGAATAGGTAGTTTAGTTAGAGTTGAGAGAGAAAGACTATAATCATACACAGACTAACACACAACACTAACTACTACTACATGCAAATTCCCAATTAACTCCACAATTAGCCCCAAAATTGTGGATATATAAATGATATTATTTGTTAACCACAATCCACATGAAATATGTTATTAGTCCCATATACAATCCTTGTCAAACACCAAATTAATAAAAGGGGAAAAAAATGTCCTTAAAAATCAAAATCTTAACACACATAAGAACTAAACAAAAAATCCTTGTAATCATATTCTAACTAAAGGTTTCATCAACATGGAGAACATGAAAATTTACCAAGCTACCCATAATAACCAATGATTCAATCAAGCTAGCAATTTTGATAGGAGCATTTTCATGCGACTTAAATGGCTTGTTCTCGTGCACTTACGTTATGTTTCTTTAGTTATTTTAGTACTTTAAGCTATTTTCGTGTGTTTGTAGGTCGAAAGGGCTAAAGGAGCAAAAAGATGCATTTTGGAGACTTTTGGAGCACTTTTGGGCTAAGGACGGATAGCTTATGCTTGAAGCCAAAGTGTTGGACGAAATTGAAGACCTAATTGGAGCCAAAGTGTTGGAACCTTGTTCTCTTTAGTTTTAGGACATTTAAACCTTTCCTAATCCCAATCATGCCATGCATAACACACATCCATTCTAACACATTGTCATTGCACATGCATTTCCTTCATTAGTTAACCCACATGCACTTATCACTTATCATCACCACATATCATATCACTTAATCACTTATCACTTATCATCACCACTTAACCACTTATCATATCATAACCACATATCATATCACTTATCACTTATCACTTAACATATCATCCACCTACTTCACCTACAACATCCACCTACTTCACCTACAACATCCACTTCACCTACAACATCCACCTACTTCACCTACAACATCCACTTCACCTACAACATCCACCTACTTCACCTACAAATGACATAGCCATATGTTCCCTCCACTACTCCTATAAATACCCTTGCATTCATTCATTCATGGACATCTCATTTTCATACACAACACATTACAAACACATTCTCCCTTCCCTAGCCGTGAGCTTCCCATCTCTCCCCTTATAATCCAAACACCATTTTTCCATTCCACACTTCCATCCCCCAAACCAATTATCCCTAGACCTTATGCTATTGTGCCGCAACAAAGAAGGAGAAAGAAGAGAGGAGAAGCCTTGGACGTTTTGGCTATTCAAGCTTGGATTGTTGGAGCGTTTCTAGGTGTATTCAATCTTTGTTTTCAATGTTTAATTTATATTCTCTTTGTTTTGTTGTAAACATGAGGAGCTAAACTTGTTTTAGCTAGGGGAGACTTTGAAACCATGATTATATTTGCAATATGAATTGATTAATTCCAGTTGTGATTTCATAAATTGTGAATGCAATTTACTTAACCGTTTGATGGATAACTTATTCTTGTTTGTTGATTAAGGGTGCACACTTAGTTTGCATGCATGAATTTGGGGCTAGAATATAAGGGAGTTTCACATAATCGTTACAAACTTATATTCACAAGTAGTTAAGGTTGTTTTCACAATCATGTTAAGTAAATTCCTAGCATGAGTATCATGATGTCATAGTTACAAGTGCTTTGTCAATACTTATGATTTTCATAGAACGTAATGATCTTTGATTGTATCTCTATTATGATGTCATGTAGGGGACTTTTGAAGAATGCTTTGGGTTGTCGTATGATGTCATCCAATCCAATAACTTAAGGAAAATCTGAGGGTTAATTAGTGATGTCACGGTTAATCTAGGGTGTTGAGGTTCATGGTTTATCGAAAAGCAACTGGAAATCAATTTGTATGCAAGTGTGACATATGTGGAGATGAACCCCTTAGCTAGCATTCATCCATATTTTCATCATATTCATATTTACATTCTGTCTAGTTTATTTAACTTGTTTCGTTATTTCAATTTTCGTATAAACTTAAATCCCCCTTTACTTTAATGTCAATTTAGTTAGAAATCATTTTAGTTTGTGTTTTTAAAAGCATTTTGAGTCTTTGGTTTGTCTTAGTGTTTTAAAGTTTAGTTTTACATTCTTTGAGTCTAGTTTAGTGTTTTATATTGTGTTTTTACGTTTTTGAGTCAGTTTCCAAGTGATTAACAATCCCTCCTAATCCCCGGTCCAGAACGATCCCTCACTTATCCATTCTACTACAATTGTCAAACGAGGGTTTAATTTGTGCGCGTATAAATCTCGCATCAAATTTATGTAAGAAAAGATAAATTCCTGGATTCCCAAAGTCACAAATAATCTCACAGTCTATAAAATAGCTTTTAAAATTTACCTTGAATTGTGAAGCTCAACTCCACAACTTCGTAAGTGAAAACGATTTCCATACTTTGTAGTTGAAAACGATTCATCACTCGAAAAATTACACCAAAGTTACGATTTTTGGAACATGGTTTTAAGAAGAACAACTATTTTCTGCTTTTTGAGCAGCTACTCAACGAAGAACTTGAGAATAAAGGATATTGTAGAGTAGAATCGTTTGCTCTGATACCATTTTGTCACGCCCTGTACTCGGAATCACTAAAAGAATTGATTCTGCACCCAATGCGCGAATAAAACTAAAATAAATAAAAAGAAACTTAAACGAGTTTGACAAATAGTTCTTTGAAAATGATGCAGAATGATGAATAGGTTGGTAGGCTGGGAATGAATCGAAAATTGACTTATTGAATATGCGATAAAACTAAGGGAGCTTTAATGAAAAGGGCTTGGGCCAACAAATATTTAACCAAAAACCATCCCAAAATGTTATTTAACCAAAAGGGCTCAAAGTTTAATAAAAAACCATCCAAAACTAAGAGTCCACCAGCACCATGCCGCCATAACCTGCGCCAAGAAAGACAACGACATTAGCGAGACAGGGGATCAGAAATTGGATCCGGTGAAATCGAGTGTTGAATTGCAATGATTTCGATTACTTGTGAGTGTTCTGTTTGTGTCTAAGAGTTTGCCTGTAAATTGTTTGATGAAATGCCTGCATTGTTGTAAACATTAATTTTTGGTACTGTTGCGAAATGTCGAAAACCTTTGCTTAATTCAGTGTTTGTTGTAAAATGATGACGGTTGCATGATTGCTTGTCTTTGACCCGCAGATATTACAAGGTCTTCTGTTTAAATTCACCTTGTTGTACTCTTTTTTTATTAATTGTCAGAAACCTCAACCCAGCACGAAACCGCCATAATAACTCTTTGTCTTCCTATCAAATCAAATTCCCCCATTTAAAAAATAACCAAATCAAAGTTCAAACCAAAGTTGAAAAACGAAGCATTCATCGGAACAAAGCTGCCGAAACAAGTCCAAAGAAGTTTAATGGTAGAAACCGAAGAAAAAGTGTCTGGGAAAAAAAAAAAAAACCAAAACATAAAACGGTTTATGGAGAACCCAAAACATAACATTGTTTCTCGAAAAAAAAAATCAGATACAATGTTTGTTTTGTCTGTACTCAAACAAACACTGTATTTGGAAAAACAAGAACCAAAAGCTAGAAATAGTGACTTAAATTCCAGAAACAATTACTTATATTTCAGAAACAGTGATTTAAATTCCAGAAATAGTGACTTAGATTCCAAAAACAGTTTATGTTTTAACACTTGACTATTTTTTTTCTTTCATTCATCAGTTGATTATATTTAAGAACATGATGTTTATTTTGTTTTGAATCTAAATACAGTGAATTTCACTATTTCTTTTCTAACTTACATTTAAGAAACAGTGTGTCTATTGCATTTGGATCCAGAAACAGTGACTTAGATTCTAGAAACAGTAACTTAGATTCCAGAAACAGTAACTTAAATTCCAGAAATAGTGACTTAGATTCCAGAAACAGTGTTACTTAAAATCCAGAAACAGTTTATTTTTACATTCTAGAAATAATGACCCGTTGTTATTATTGAATATCATGCATATCTCAAATTTATTTTCTGGAGAAACAAACGATGAACTCTACTGACGAAGAAAAACTGAAAAACAGTACATCGAATATAGTATGAATAATAACGATGATCACATTTCAATGAAATAATACAAAATATAAATTAAATAGCTTGCTGATCTTTATTTTTGTTTCAAAGAAAAAGAAGAATGTTTGCAAAACAACGATGAACTCGATTAACAGCGAAAATCTGAAACTCAACCTAAAAAAATTAAGGGTAAAATCGATAAATCATAATTTATTATAATTGAACCATTTTTAGTTGGACTACTTTAATATGGACCTTGTACTAATCATTAAACAAAACTTATAACATGATTTTTTATTAAAACTAAAACTTTTCAAGCCATTTTTATTAGTTTTCCTTAAAACCAATGGTATATTGTTGATAATTTGTCAATAATATACATAATTAATAACGATAATCTTTTGTGTTAGGCATAAAGACGAGTATTTATCTCAGTTGTACGCTCAAATTCTAATTGTACACTAATGGGGTTTGCTATTTTGGTACATGCATTCCACTAAAGCAATGTAAACCTATTAAAAATCAAAGTACGAAAAAAGGAAAAGAAAAAGGTATGAAGGTACACATCATTTATTCGTGATAAATGTATCGTCTTTGCATTTATATTAGTCTCGTTGAAAAAAAAAACTTGGGTACTAGTGAGTACCAAATTTACTTGACATGTGTTTTAAATCTAGTGGTCCATGTAGGATGGTCAACAAATTGGGCACTCGCTAGTATTATCTGTAAAAAAAATTCATACACCTTAAAACAGAAATATTTTTTGTCACATAATACTACAGTCTAGTAATATTCTTCTTTACTTGTAAGTGAGAAATCTTCAGTTCGAATCTCATGAAGGCGAATTCGCATATCCCACCCTCTTAGCTGTAAACACTGGTGGATCCATATAAGGACCCGTGGGGTCCCGGGACCCTTCGGAAGCCTGAAGAAACACTTGTGAACGACCTTCGGTGCAGTGAAGAGGCTTGTTGTCTCTATGAATGTGCAAGCAACAGAGCTTATAACAAAGAAGAAGAGGTTTTAATTTTTGTTTTAAAAGACCTAGCCAAAACGACAACCTTTTTGAGTCAGGTCATTATAAAAAATTTAAAAACTAAAGTATCTCTGTTTTCTCTAGAGAGCCTGAGAACCCTGGTATTTTTCAGTATCCCCAATTTATATTTAAGAACTATTAGCCCCAATCGTCGCAACCTTCCAACTTTAAACCCAAATTACCCTATTCTCTACCACCATTTGCCGTTCCACTGCCTTTAGTTGCCTAATTTTATTTCTTCCAAATTCATATAAGTTTTTTAATCCTAGTCTCTAGTCCCAACTCCCAATTAATAATACATATGTTACATTAACAAATTTTATCTTTGTAGAGTCACTAATTGTGTTATGTTGCTGAAGAGAATTTGTTGGTTTTATTACCTTTGAGATTAATCTTGATGTATTCAATGAACCAAATTCAATGGAAAATAGTGATATGAAACCAAATTAGTCTAATATATATATATATATTTTTTTTTTTTTGAACTTTTATGTTGGGACCCCCGATTTTAAAATCTTGGATCCGCTACTAGTTATAAATATATCATTTGTATATTAAAAAGTTTCTTATAGCAGCAAATGTGACCTTTCTAAACGATACAATAAATAATTGATTCGAGAAAACAACACATACAAACATGAATTTAATTAAGGATCTAGTCAAGTGGATTTGAAAGGTCTTAAACCAATGATATAAAGATAATACTATTCACACACCCAGTTTTGCCTCTCACACAACCTTATTACTTTTTAACTATTAATCTTCTTTAATTTATTTAATCCGACGATCGAAAATAAAAAAAATATGTGCGAATAAAAATGAGCGCGTGGGTCGTGCTACCCAGAAAATAATAATGTTCTACTATTTAGTCGTTTGCATGGGGCACGATCCAATTTTCTAGTGCTTGCCAAAAAGATTCTCACGAGTCTTAATTTAGAAAAGATTATTAATTTAATACCCATTTGGACCGGCATTTTGATTTTGCGATGCGGCCTAATTACATAATCTTCCAATTTTGTATTCAACCAAACCAAAAGAAAAAGTGTCGGCCGTTGAGAATTTCTCCTTCTTGCGCGCCAGCTTTCTACGGCAGAATCTTCCAAGTCGTATATGTATTAATCCCGTATTTCCATAAAACTTTTTTTTCTTCAAAATAATAAAATTAACATATTTATATTGATTCTCAATTTTTTTTTCTTTTGGAGTTATAAATACCAAATATGAAATTGCTTTATTCACTGTTAAATAGCCCGTGGAGCATAGTAAACTTGTAAATGGATCGGATTTGATTTGGATCCGATTCAAATCCAATGCAAATTAATAGAAGATGAATGGCATAATTTGATAATCTGATTAAGATATGAATCCGTTATGTTGCAAGTCTAGACCCAAGCCAACTATTATTAATTTTTCAAATAATTAATTTTCATATAAGAAATGGAGGGTTTCACTTTCAAGCAAATAGGTTAAAGGCGTTGTATATGCACTCGAAGTCCTGTGTTCAATCCCTCTCTATTAATTTGATGTAAATTATTGTTTGTAAAATAAAAAACCTCACGTTCAAGGTAAAAATTTGGATTGGGTGAGTTATTACTGAAAAAGTTTATCTTTTTGAAATATATGTATACAAAATTGATTTTCTTTTTACCATCTCATAAAATGTGTAATTTCATGTCGAAATATTAAATATGATAAAATATATGTCTTTCGAATTCATTAATAAGATACTTAAATTTAAATCCATGCAATTATTTAAAAACTTAATATAGTAAAAGTCCACTTTCCTTACAGTTCACAGCAAAAGAAAAATAGAAAAAAATAAAAAACAAAATAAAAAAATCTAATTAAACTACTAATAAATAAGAGAGAAAAAGAAACGAAATGAAGACGCGTTCTACCTCTCTCTGCTTTAAAACGCTCTCTCTCTCTCTCTCTCTCTCCCTCCTCCCCTATTTGCAGAAGAGACACGTTCCGCGTCGGTCGTCCTCAAAACTCTGACCCAACGACGCAGCCTCTCTCTAGCATTCCAACGCAAGACCTCTCTCCCTCTCCCCATCTCCGTCGCCATCTAAAACCACCCCCTATTTTTCTTGCTGTTTTCGTTTTAAATTTTATCCAAAAATTCGCAGTCTTTTCGATGTACCTCGATTCTCAGATCCATGGGAGGCCGACCCATGTTTCTACATAACCCAATTCTTCGTTCTGCACCTGGGTTTTCACCAATGCCCCAGCCCTAGAAGATCCCACCCCCACCTGAAATCTAACGCCTACTGGGTTTTTTCCCCAAATATCCGCCGTCCGGTCGTGACCCACCTCAGAAGATGAAGGGGAAAAGCCGCTTGTTCACGATCGGGCTCGTTACCGCCTGGTACTCGTCCAACATTGGGGTTTTGCTGCTGAACAAGTACTTGCTAAGCAACTATGGCTTCAAATACCCGATCTTCCTCACCATGTGCCACATGACGGCTTGCTCTCTGCTCAGCTACATCGCAATTGCTTGGATGAAGATGGTTCCGATGCAGACTATTCGATCCCGGGTTCAATTCTTGAAGATCGCGGCGCTCAGCCTGGTGTTTTGTGTCTCCGTCGTGTTTGGGAACATTTCGCTGCGGTATTTGCCGGTGTCGTTTAACCAGGCTATTGGCGCCACCACACCGTTCTTCACTGCGGTTTTCGCCTACTTTATGACTCTCAAAAGGGAGGCTTGGCTCACGTATCTCACCCTCGTTCCTGTTGTTACAGGAGTCATCATTGCAAGTGGGGTATGACCTCTCTTCCTTTGCTGTTAAATTTTGTTTTGTTTAATGCAAATTCAACTGTTTATTGAGAATTACTGTGAATTCTGGAAATGCGATGGGATAGGAATCGAGCAACTTTACTTAGACAGGTCTGAATTGTGGCATATGGGTTGGGATGAATTGGTGGCATTTTTTGCCAATTTGGTTGTTTTTGTGTGTTATATAATTCCAGTTATCCCCTATAGTTCAATGGGAAGTAAAACCTGACAGTTGTGAGAAGATCTATGAAAACAAAACGGAAAGATAAATTTTTGAACCAGAGATTTTAGTAGGGTAGGACCTGAGATCTGATAAACTCCTGTTAAGCTGAGCTTAATACAAGAGTTTAGCTGAATTGGGGTGAATGAAAAGTACATTGGGTTTATGAAGGTGGGTGGCTTTTTCCAATTTACCTAGTTGATATAGCCGGTAAAGTTGTGAGATTGTGCAGACGTATGTGGAGCCTTCAACTTGATTTGAGCAATGCATCTCATAGTTTGTTCTTTTTACATGGCGCAGGGTGAACCAAGTTTCCATTTATTTGGTTTCTTAATATGCGTAGCAGCAACCGCTGCCAGGGCGCTTAAATCGGTGCTACAAGGGATTTTGCTTTCTTCTGAAGGGTAAGGAATCGTTATGTATTTGCTATTCTCTATTTTGTTGAAGCTGATGCCACTGGTTATCTTCTCTTTTTGGTTAAATGGGTACTTAATGGCTTGCCGTTATATTCCAGGGAGAAGCTGAATTCCATGAACCTCCTTCTGTATATGGCTCCGATAGCCGTTGTTTTCTTACTTCCGGCAACACTTATCATGGAAGAAAATGTTGTTGGTATAACACTAGCTCTTGCAAGAGACGATGTCAAGATCATATGGTACCTACTATTCAATTCGGCGCTGGCATATTTTGTAAATCTGACCAACTTTTTGGTCACAAAGCACACTAGTGCTCTGACTCTTCAGGTTTGTCTCCCTTCTTGATGTGGCATCTTAATAGTTGTCAATCAAAATGTATTTTAAATGCTGTCAACACTTGTTAGGTTCTAGCATGTAGAAGATTTCACGAATACCAGTTACGGTTTAGGGAGATACTGAAATTGCAGGAGTTCTGTCGTCAGGGTTTAAGTTGGTGAAAATTTAGTGGATTTTGTTGCTAATAGGATATGAATCATCCTAATATTATTGGGGTAGATGGCGCTTTACCGCAGCGGCAGAAAGCAATGGTGCCTATGCACCCTGGTGTGTGTTCAATCCCCACCGATCCCCCTCCCCCCAACGAGCAATTTAACCCACTATATCATTTGTCACAAAAAAAATCCTAATATTTTAGGGACTAGTTCTGTTTATAGGGTTGAGAAATAATGGTTCATTGGTGGCTATTGAAGGATAGAACCTGCTCGAATATAGCCATATTTTATAGCATGGCTGAATTTATAATCTAGGATCAAGATGCGTAAGATTGCAGGCACTAGTAGGAGAAGAGGTGGGCCATTAGTATGTTGGTCGAAGCTGCAAGAATATTATTTGTAGCTCTGCTGTTCGCATGTCTATGTTGGCTTATGCTTTTGTTTGATGCGTTGAAAAAATGAAATGGATCATGCTTAAATCCAATGTTTACCATATTTTTCTACATTACTTCATGGTTTCCTCCACCTTAATGTGAAAGGTTGAGTGGTATGTGCATTGTCATCATTATGTTTAACGTTTCTTTTCCTAGTCTTGTTGCAAGTAACTAAAGGAACCTTTGGTTATCCAGGTGCTAGGGAACGCTAAAGGAGCTGTAGCTGTTGTGGTCTCGATATTGATTTTTAGAAATCCAGTTTCTGTGACAGGGATGCTGGGTTACACTCTTACAGTCTTTGGAGTGATCCTATACAGTGAAGCCAAGAAACGAAGCAAATCATAGTTCCGGGAAAGCATCAAGTGAAACGTCCTACGTTTTATATTCTGTACTGCTAGAACAGCTTCGGCTGTCCTGGAGGCAAAGTTGGGGGGGTACATGCTAGCAGTTGGTGCCGGGATCTCGCCTCTACAAATTTTATTTTCCCCCCGGAAGCCTGAGTACGTGCGTGGCTTCCATTTGTATCAGCAAACAACGCAGGATAAGTTGAAACAGTAGGAAACTTAATAAGTGACTAGTATTATGGTCTTCTATTATTCCCAGATTTTGGGGTTACGGCAGAAATTCAATGTTTTTATCATTTTATTCTTTTCATTAAAAGGGTTGTAGTCTGTTATTAACATTTCTTATATTGAATCAATGAAAAACAAATCATTTACAGACTTGCATTTGAGATGCGGACTCGTTTGGCACGCCGTATAAAACACCGAATATACATAATCAGATGTTTGGTGTCCGTTTGTATTAAACAGTCACCAGATTAAATAATCCGACTCCACCTATTCTATACGGTAAACACCTGACTAGTTATTCTCTCCCAAACCACGGTATTGTTTAGTCAGGTAGAAGTCTCTCACTCTCTCCGTCCTCGTGCTAGCTCTCTCGTCTGAAATAGTCACTACATGTTTAACTTCCTATTTGCCAACTGGTTCCGAGGAAGCAAATCTCGGCCAACAACACGAAATATCGCCCGGAATGTCCGATATTTCAAAGGTTGCATGCTTATACATGTACTGCAAATGTTTGTAAAGCATAAGCAAAAATATGATGATGGTCCTAAAACATTTTTTTGATCAATGAGATGAGACTACTCAAACCTCCACTTCATTTTCACCTTCCGACCCTTGTAGGTTTCCGACATCTACGTGAGAAGCCAAGCGGAAGAACCCTACGTAACGCATCTCAGCAACTCTGTACTCGATCACAACCGGCAGATGGGAATTCGAAGACAGGTTGATTATCACTTGGCTCGTTGATGGGATGGCTGCGACGAGCGAAGTCATATTGCTCAGACTAATGGTCAGGCTAGCAGGTTCCTCCATGTCTATACTGGTAGCTTCTTCAGGCTGCATGTAACATATAATTGCAGCATGTTAACTGATGTAAAAATTCCCACGTCTAAACAAAAACTAACCATTTATCTGACATTTTTACGGAAGAAATCATATTTCTGAAGAAAAAGAACCTTGTCGACGGTGATGTTGTGCCTGCAAGTGATTTTAGCAGTCCCAGATTCACCTAGGGCGGAGAACTTGACAACTTCATTGCTCACAGACATCTCAAGTTCAACTGCATTTATTTATTTACCACATCACTGCGTCAGTAATTATTTTTTACAATTCTGTAAACATTTTGGTATGTGAAAAAGCATAATACCAGAATCACCGATGCTGCTAAGATCCTTGCAAATCTTAGCAAGCCTCGCCTGCGGCATCTTGACAGTGGCGTGGTACTCTTCTTCTGGAATCCCAAGAAATTCGCCTACAGTCTGCGTTAGCTTCATCTTGAAACGGGAATTCGTATCTCGCGTCTTGATCTTCATGACAGCAAATTTTGAACAAGAAATCAGCAAATTTTTAGAAGAACCAAGCCGAGTTGCAAGGAATGAATTTCAAGTGTCATCACCTCTGCTTTTCTGTAAAGAAATCAAGTCCAATTCTTTCACACAAACTAAACTAAGCCAATCTCCGACAACCAGCCCTGCCCGAAAACCGAGTTTGTATTACGATACCAGCAAATCCCAGAAGATAAGAAAAGAAACTGAAAGAAAATGCAGAATATATATAAGTTGAGGTTTCCATAGACATACCAATAAAATGCAATGCCCGAGTTGAAAGTAGTTGTTCTGCGCCGAAGAGATCAGAAATTTGTTACTGTTCTTGGACGGAAAAATCTTTAAGCCTGAATCTGAATGAATGCCTGTAATTTCTCTCTCTGAAATTTCTTGAATGCGGTTATTCTGTTTTTTTTTTTTCTTTCTTTCCCGCCAATTATAACCAACTTTTAACAAACTAGCTCTAACTGCTTCAACTGACTATTATCAACTTGGCTGCCCTCAAATAATAACTTGGTGTATGGAGTCATTAGTATAATCACCATTTTCGAGACTTGTTTTGAAAGTGCTTTTAAAATAACAAAAAATTATTCTGATAATGTTTCGCACAAAATAATTAAATGTGTTTATGGGTTGAAAAGAAGCACTTGAAATGCTTTATGGAAGACGCACTTGCTGTGTGCTTTATGGAAGATGCACTTGCTATGTGCTTTTAATAAAAATGTTTTTTCATGAATCACTTTCATTTTTTTTATTAAAAATTTCAATGTGCTTTGATCGCTTTGAGCATGAGTGTTTTTTAAAAAAACATTTCTAAACGAGCCCTTAATGTTATAAGACCATCACAATTTCTTTGTTTGCCGGGGGCCGCCCTTAATGTTATAAGACCATCACAATTTCTTTGTTTGCCGGGGGCCGCCGGGGGGCGCGGGGGGGGGGGGGGGTGGTGTGGCGGGCGGTGTGGGGGTGGGGGGGGGGGGGGAGGAGGGGGAAGAGGTAACATAAGACGAAGATGATAGACTCTTCATATATTTGCAAAATGCCGATAAAAATGGTGACAACATGAACTTTACTGCGCACAAAGTCCCGAAGAAGGTCATTTTACTAACTGCCGGACCCAGAATCACATATATGAAGCAAAACACAACAATGTGCCCAAGATTGATGAGCCAAATACAAAAGAGAAGAACCAAGTTTTCTCACTCCGCCATGGAAAAGCGTGAGGTTGAAGAGGGATGCAACACTCTCAAACAAACGAAAGCCATGTAATCGAACATTTAAATACGGAATTTATGCTTCTGGAATGGAGGCTACTGTTGCTGCTGCCGCTGCTGCTGCAGCTGCTGTGCGCTTGATTGATGCAGACTTAATAAGATGGTTGTAGCTCCCCTTCTCCTTGAAAAGCTGGGAGAAATGGTGCTTGCAGTATAAAATGCCCTCCAGGGCGGCGTAGTTTGAGGGAGTAATAGGACAGCCGCCGTGAGAACACTTGAAACACGACTTGTGGTAGGCCTGGCTCTCCACTGTCACCTGCAAAATTTTGGTTCAATAAACTCGAATTTGTTTCGTGGGATTTTTTATTTTTGTTTCTCAAATTTGGGGTGAATGGAGTTTGGAAAGACTATAATGCGAGCAGACATGATTTACACAACTGTCCAATTTTCGCATTGGAGATCGACTTCTAAAATGGAATACTACTCCAGGGCATACTGAACATCTAGCCAAAGTACAAGCACGTGATACCCCTGATTCATATCTTTGTGCATTATACGAAAAATGTTCCTTTTCTGAAAACAACTATTGCAGAGGAACTCATTTGTTTCTATAGCGGTCATGTGAAATTCATGTAACCTCGAACACCTCTGGTTATAATTAGGAAATTACAGAACATGTGCTCAACTTATATCAATGCAACGAAGTGCCAGTTCCAGCCAATTCTCTTTTGTTTGGAACAAAAAAGGGGGAAAAGAGAATAGTCGAAAGAAAAATTATCAAGAAACGACATATCTTGGGATCCTACCTTCTCCAATGGGTAAGCTGTTTTACCACAAGTAGCACATTTGTCTTGTGTTCCAGAAAACATGCTAGCAGCTTTGCTAGGTGATCTAGTCTGAACCAAACACAAACATTTGAGAATCAGTGTTAACGCGACCTGATAGTAAGAGTAATTTGTTCACTCAAAAACTGAGTTTATAACAGCGATGTAAAGAAGTTTACCAGCTCTGGAGTTAATTTCTCAGCTGACTTTGCAGCTGTTGCAAATTAAATTTACAGAAGATTAAAACAGTAACAATAAAAACAAAAATGGTTTCACCAGGAAAAAGAGAAAGACATACGCGACTGAAAGTTCTTGTTGAAATTGCCAGTCTCCTTGAACAGTTGCTCAAAGTGAGGCTTACAGTACAGGACACCTTCCATTGAGGAAAAATTGCTCAGCTGGAAAGATATATATCACAATAGCCTTAGAAACAAGAAGAAACTTCCATAAACAACTCCATAAGTTACATATCTTAGTTGAACAGAATTCAGGTCAATGGTATGAACAAATCTCACATTCGTGTTCTCTTTCAAACATATGCATTCACACGCCGATAATATCACAAATTAGATATTCTATTAAGGTTGCAAGTATCAGCGAGCAAAAATGTGCGTTCCTCCCCAGAGTTTCGATTATTAACCAATATCCTATGTCATTACACCCATTGGCATGATACTAACAATCCTCACAGAAATCAGAAATCCTTATCTAATTTGGTCTCAAGTATCGATAAAGCAGTAATCTTCATAATTTGCTATGAATCAAACAAAAATGCAGCATCTAAGTTCCACGCGCACACAAAACGGATCGAAAATCGACAACGAAGCACGAAATGAGGCAGAATTGAAGGTTGGCTGAGTACCTTCAAAGTCCCTTTGCAGTGGGTGCATTTGAAGCAAGACTTGTGGTAGGAAATCCCATCAGCAGAAAGCTCCTCCACTGGGTAAACTGTCTTTTCACAAGCCTTGCATTTCTGCTGGGTGCCAATGAAAGACATAATTCTTTCTCCTTCTAGATCTGATTCTTCTCTCCTAACCCAGACCACCACCTCTTAAGCTTCCACCTGCAGGAACAATTAAACAGAAAGAAATGGCAATCAAAATTTTTGTTTGGTTCCCGAGAAAGTAGAAGAAAGAAAATGTAAAAGCACAGTGATTCATTGACCCAGATAAGGTAAAACAGTAAAGTTACAGAATTTGGCAACTTTATCAACAAATCCACAGAAAACCCACAATCCCAAATCTTTTTTCCAACTTTCCCAGAAACCGATCTAAATGTTTCAGAACATAAGCAGCTAAATTGCAAAAAATTACACATTTTTTCTTAAGATTTTTTCTCTGATCCAACCTTCAAAGCACACAAATGCAAGAACAAATGAATGGAGATCTGGCAGCAGAGATTATAAATTGAAGTCAATAAACATTCTTCAGAGTCAGAAAAGCGTACCCTTAAAAGCTTTAAGGCTGACTGAGTGAAGCTAAAAAATCTCGACAAATAAAAAGGGTAGAATAAAAAAGAAAAGATTTTGAAAAATGGAAAGATCGAAAAAAAGTGAGGAGCGCAAATGGGTCCTTTTCCGTACAGAAGGAATGAGATGGCGGACGGTGAATGGCGAAGGCTTTTTGCAGGGAGCGGATGCGGCGTAGTGGAGGAAGACGACGACGATGAAATTACAGAGATTAGAGCGTGAGAGAGACCCCTCCAAATCCGATGGGAGAGATTTTAAAGGCGTTATAAAATATAAATAAAAAGGAATAAAAATATCCGCGCTGGAAACAATTTGGTTCCACCTTGTATCGTCCAACGACTCTATTTTACGCGGCTTTTCTCGCGCTACGTTACAACATCAAAAGTGGTTTACAATAACTAAAAGCAGTGCTAGTTACATATGATAAGCACTTTTGCCTCGTAGCAGTGCTTTTTTTTTGGAACCACTCGGGTCATTGGGAAACACGAAAATGGATTATATCCGGATTTTTTCCATTTGAACCTTCTAACCAACAAATCTAGACTCTTGAAATTTGATTCAACGGTTAAAATTATTATAACTTTTAATGAGCCTCTTATTTTTAACCGTTAGATTAAATTTCAAGACTCTGAATTTGTTGATTAAGAGACTCAGGTGGAAGGGATCCGGAGATGATCTCTTTCCGGAAAGCACTTGGATTTTTTTTATAAAAACACTTCTTAAAAGGTTAGTCTTTTTTATATTTTAAGTAATTAGAGGATAATTAAATGCATAATATGTGTTTTATCAAATTAAATGCATATAATCGAAGGTTGTGGTTGCACCAAATCATTAGCTGCTGTCTACATTTCTAAATTTAAAATTCGTTTGGAAATATGGTATAATAATTATTGTGATTTTGTGATTGGGTGGATGCTTCTTTTTTTTTTTTTTTTTTTTTTTTAAATTTATTTATATTTAATTTTGTTCCCAACCAAAACAGAAGATAAACAAACCAACAAATTTGTGAGGAAAAAATGGCTCGACTAGTAGAAGACAAATTGGTTACCAACAAATAAAATAAAACAGACTTACAGCATTTTTTGGGTGTCAAAGGTAACGAATTTTCTAACCTTTATCTATTGCTAGGATTTTAATATTATCCAATTACGTGAACTCACCCTAGGATCAATGTACTTTGCCTCTAATAAGAGTTGCTTATATTTATTCAGAGTTAAATTAATTTGTAGCTCGAGTGATTTTGAACATTTAATTTTATATTCAACGTAACAAGGTTCTCGATCAATATTACTTGTATTACAAAAAATTATTTGGCCCTTGATCAATATCGCTTATATACAAACATTTACTCTCTTCAATTTCTTGGCTAACTCAATAGGCTCGGGTTGACATTATGAAAACTCATTTTCACTCAATGAAATAGGCAAACCAACTCACCCATATCATTCTAAGGAGGGTCAGTTTGGTTGGATGGGTTCTATGGGTTGAGTTTATTTACTTTCTTTCTTATTCCTAAAGTGAGTGTGAGTGACAAATAATCTAAAATACATATCATTTTAGGCTTAAATTATGTTAATTTGGTGTTGCAGAATCCCTATTTGTTAATATTCAAATTTCAATTTTTTAACTAAAGTATAAATAAACAAGTGCGTCTAATATCTATTTGAATTTTATGCATATGTCTATATAATGTATGTTTAAAAAATGTTGATATTTAGGTGAGTCAATTTCAATCAGGTTAATAATACTTTAACCTAACTCAGCTCATCTATTAAATGAGCAGTCGAGCTTTTACTTGAAATAAAGTTTACAAACCCAACTAACCCAACCAATTTTGATTGGGTTGGTCAGGTTGATCGATAAACCCACTAAAGTACCCAACCCTAACTTTAGGAAAATGATTCAATGTAATAGCTAGCGTTGCAGATTTTAAGTGAAATTGGATGATACTTGTCGTCCACTAAATTTATTCAGCACACATTATTATAACCTTACAAAGTGCTAATCACACGACCATTTATCCTAATTTGATACATTGTGAAATCTCAGTGTAAGATTGATGACCTTTAATGAGTCGGATATGCCGGGTGATGGAACGGCACGCGCTTGAACTGCATGATGAACATAGGACTCACCATAATGATGACCTTTAATTACCTCAAACCATGATAACCATAATTCGGTCCAGTACGCTGCGTTTCGAAGGTGGCTTGTCAACGCCATGCCGTTTCCGGAACAACCCAAAAACGACGTCAAACACTCCTTTTTCCCTCCCTAGTTCATAAAACAGAAGCAGAGACTCAGAGAGCACGGCGAGTTGAGAGCTCAGACGGCGGGCGGACCGAGTCAGACCGAGTCAGAAATGTCGGAATCGTTCTCAACACTCTACGAGCTGCTCATCCAGTAAGTTCCACAGCTCTATCCTTCTCCTATTTTTTTTTTTTTTTCTCTAATTTCTAGTAATTTTTTAAGATTATCGGATTCAATCTCCAAATCTCTGAGCAAAGCGCCGGATACTCCGCCGGATGACGGCGGCGTCTCCTCGAAAGCCTTATTGGAAGCTCTCCTCCCTCGCAAGCAACCGCCACGAAGCCCTAACATCGACGGTGCTCAGCTTCACACCTCAATCAGGGACTTCGCTCTCGCCTGCGCCGTACTCTCCGCCTCTCAGTCCTCAGCCCACGACCTCCTCTCATGGATCCCCAAGGACCTCTCAGCCGCTGCGGATTCGGCCTTTCGCAAGCTTTCGGAAGCTTATTTAATGGCTTACAGCGAAAAGAACAGTAAGACGATTGCTGAATTGGGTTTGAATTGCGGTTCGGTTCCTGAGGAGAAGAAGTTGGTGATAGAATTGATACCTGAGATTCTTCCATTGTTGAAGAGCAGGA
Organism: Pyrus communis; assembly: GCF_963583255.1. Taxonomy (NCBI): domain Eukaryota; kingdom Viridiplantae; phylum Streptophyta; class Magnoliopsida; order Rosales; family Rosaceae; genus Pyrus; species Pyrus communis. The sequence goes on from NC_084807.1 coordinate 23,990,437, forward strand.
TTAAGGAGAGCTCCATCGATAAATCGGAGGATTGCGATGAGTTCTCGGCGGCATCCGCCAGGGTTCCGGTTGGGTTTGCCATTGTGGCCGCTTATCAGTTTAGGTGGTTTGTTACACAGGTGTGAGCTCATATGTGCATATATATATATATATTTGTATTTGTTCTTTTTGAGATGTTGAATTAAAATTTGGTGGCTTGTTAGTTATTGTTAATGATATGATTGGTGTATTGTTGTTTTGTAGATTGATTATCCTCATTTGGGGAAGTTGTCTAATTTGGTTATTCCTTGTGCATTGACGGCTCTTGATCACTGGTCCGCCGAGATCAAAGTATGTTTTTTGGTATATAGTTGTTCAGCTTCCAGTTTTGTTGTGTTTAAACTGCGACGGGTCACTTTCTCTGTAGTGTAGCAAATGTATTGTGTTAAGGCAGACGGATGATGCTCATCCTCCATGCTTTGTTTCAGGGGCAGGGCATGATTAGCTTTATACGTATCGCGAAAAACGTGAATGCTGCCGAACTTGGTTGGTTTCAAGATGTGATCCTTGATGCATGCTGCCAGAATATTGCTTGTAGTGATGAAATATGGGAACTTGTGGTCGAGATGTCAGTGCTTATTGTGACTTGTACCCAGCAAAGTAATCCTCGTAGTCCATGGTATTCTTGTTTGTCTCTGTGCTTTATGTTCATTACGCTTTTTACTTTCTGTGGATGTTGTTTTAAAATTGAAGGAACGATATGGAGGTTTGTAGTTAAAACTTTTACCGATGGACAGCAAAATCTACATAATACACTGATTGCATATTTTATCACATTCTTAATACCCTTCCCGATATATTCCATAGGTTTGATAAGATGCTAAACGAGATGTTAAGTCACCTGGAGCGCCAATCTAGGAACAAGGAACGCCGTGTTGCATGGCTTCGTCATATAGAGCCACTTTTTAATGGTGTGGGTCTGGTGTTACTAGCTCATTTCAGGCGCATTTTCCCTCTTTTCTTTAAGTGGATGCATGCTGATGATGACGAGACTGTTTTACTGGTGAGATCATCTTCCCACTCGAGTGATATCCTCTTGTATGTATGTGTGTGTAGTGAGATATGGTTTCATGCTATCGTTGGTTAATAAATCAGATTTTAGCGCCTAAGCTAGGTAGCATGTTCAATACTTGATCTACACTTCGACAAGTTCTGGAGACATGGCGTCTCCAGATGATCGTTTCCTCATGGTGCGTAAGCTTTGAATTGTTATGTCAACATCAATAATTTCTACCATAGTTTTGAAATTATTTTGCTTTTGCTTTTTGCAGGTTCTCAAACAGATTGAAACAGTTATAAAGTTAACATGGGTTAGGAACACACAGTATGTGGAAAGGTAACTTGATTGAATTTGTATGCAACTTTGGTATTTTATTGACTTATATTTTCAGCATCTCAAATCTTTGCTTCAAGACCTACTCCACTTCTAGATTGCACCAATTTCTTCGTATTAAGTCATTGCTTTGCTTGGTTTCAGGTTGGTGGACGAACTTGCTGTTTTGTACAAAGAAGCAGCATTGAAAAGGTCTCGTGAAGGAATTAGAGATCTTGTTATTCGGATACTGATCCTGCTCCACCAGTAAGGATTATTCCTTCTCCTCATATTTATATGGCAATTGTATGAACCTCCTCCTTTATAATTGTTTGTTCATTCAAACCCCCTTCCTGTAATTGCCAGATGCAAAGGCATGCAGTTCGAAGCAGCCTGGGGAAAGCACAGAGATGATCCAAACTTAGCGACCATTGGTGCCAGTTTAGGTGAACGAAAAGCAACGGTAAATTTACCATCATGCAGCATATTTGCAATAATGTAGCCATGCCTTGTAGGCTACTTAATCCATATTTGGTAGTCAGTAACTTGAAAATATTAGCACATAATTTGCGTAGGACGGCCTTCAAGTATCAGCAGTTTCTTGTTCTGCTATTCTGTCAGCTGTTCATCTAAATTCCTGTCTAGAGGATTAAACCGAGAAAGTTCTCATGTTTATACTGCTTGGTGTTGTAATGCAGGTTGTCCAATTACCGTATGCGGAAAGAGTTTAGTTTCGCGAAGGAGTTTACGTGCAGATGTAAATATGACTCTTGATTATATGTAACATTTCTTCCCAGTATAATTTGGTAGTTATTTGATTTTGGCCTTGCTCATCATATGTGCCGCTTAGGATATGCCGATACAGTTTATTTTATTTCCCGGTCGAGTATGAATCATTCTCTTTTGAACTCAGATACCGGAATTTCCGCCATATTAATTGTCTTCCGGGCTCCGACCGATGATGCTACCATATACTCACGCTAAATGCAGTAAAGAAACAATGCTAAATCCACGCTATAGCTCATAACGAAATTGTGTAAGCTCAAGAGAACGTGAACGCATATTGATACCGGGCTTGGGCCGAGCTTTTGAAGCAAGCCCAGCGTTCATCTTCGCAAATCACGTGGCGTACGACACTGACTAACTGCTTTTTCTCAGCTAAACAACACCCGGTGCGCACTACGCACCCCCTCAAATCCCATTTCCCGCGCCAAAACTCCTCTGCTCGAACAGCCTTAACAAACTAACAACCACGCCTTCCTCTCTCTCTTGATTTCAAACCCCCAGAAAACTCCCTCCAAATTCCAGAAAGCTCCAAGAAACCATGGCGGCGGACTTCTTGGTCTCCCTCGCCGCCATCCTCTTCACCCTCTCTCTCCTTCCTGGGAGCACCTCGCTTCCCACCACCGTCGGAGCCACCTACTCCGCCAGCACTGTCGCCACTTACGGCACCCCTCCCGCGCCCGACCGGGTGGCCCGTGCCGTTTCCTCCCTCGGCCTCTCCGCGCTCCGACTCGACGCCTCCGACCCAGCCATGATCCGCGCCTTCCTCTACTCCAACACCTCCCTCCTCCTCACCATCCCCAACCAGCTCGTCCCGCCGCTCGCCTCCAACCGCTCCAACGCCCTCCGCTGGCTCTACATCCACGTCATCCCCTTCTACCCCCGCACCAACATTGGCACCATCTCCGTCGGCAACGACCTCATCGAGTCCTCCCCAGACTTCTTCACCTTCCTCCTTCCCGCCATCCGCAACCTCCGCCTCTCCCTCCAAGATCTCGGCATCCACAGGATTTCCGTCTCTACCACCTTCTCTTTCATAAACGTCATCACCACGGCGTTCCCTCCTTCCAACGCCCGGTTCCAAGAACCGGCCGTCGACACCGTCATCAGACCCCTCCTCAGGTTCCTCCGCGACACCAATTCGTCGTTCTTGATCAACCTCTACCCCTACAACCTCTACAAGATGCGCAGCGAGATCCCGATTGGGTTTCCCCTATTTCAGGAGCACCCATTCGGATTCCGAGACGACCTCACCACCGGCGTCCGGTACCGGAACCTCTTCGACATGATGGTCGACGCCGTCATCAGCGCCATGGCCGTCGCAGGATACGAGAACATTCCGGTGATCGTGACCGAGACTGGGTGGCCCAGCTATAGCACCGACCCCGCCGAAATCGATGCCAACCCGGTTTACGCCGAGATGTACATCAAGGGGCTTTTGTTTCATCTGAGGTCCGGAAAGGGAACGCCGCTGAGAAGAGAAGGGGTTGCGGAGACGTACATTTACGAGCTGCTCGATAAGCAAGTGAGGCAGGGGCGCAATTGGGGGATTCTTTACCCAAATTTGACCAGCAAGTATAAGGAGATTCAGTATTCTGGGTCCGATTGCCGAGGATTCTTTGATATCTTGATCATGGCGGTTGGGCAATTCTTGGTGTTTGCATTACTTGCCTGGTAACGTTGCATTTCCGACTCAGTTGCTTAATTTCATTACTGGGTAGCTCGATTTGTTGATTCTTGGAGGGTTCTTAGAGATCTTTGATCAGTAGAGTGGACTGTGAATTGGGTCCAATTAGTTGCTTTGATTAGTAGGTGATTAGCACAGTTTCGATTCATGGAGGTGGCAACCTGCAAGTTGGGGCTCATTTATCAATTGGGTTTATGAAGAAACTGCTGCTAATTACTTGGTTAGTAATTTTGATTCATGGAGATGGTGTTGGGGCTACAATTTGTTCAGTTTGGGGTTGCTGCTCTAAGGAATACTGTTTTGTGTACTCTGTGATTAGGGTATTTTGTGTAGGAAATAGTGTTTGTGACGAAAGACAATTGAACTACTAGTTCATCTTGTGCTAAACAGGTTTTAGTGGATTTTTTGCTGAGAAAATGCATGGTTGGAGCTTACTTGTTTTTTTACTAATATTCTTAATTTCACTTACTTGGATGTTTGGATGGTCTTAATTTAAGCTCAATGTTGAAAGTTGCCATCTTGCTTGGCTGCAATGTTTAATCGACGATTCGTACTGGGATGTTGCAAGTTTGTGCTTTAGTTTCTTGTGCAGTGATTTAATTCTGCAGATGGAATTAGTTTCTGCAGATTGAATTGGATTGGGAATTTGGGAGTCTTAAGTTCTGCAGATTGAATCCTGTAAAGTTCACAATTTTACTTCCCAATTAGGAAGTAGAAGTAGTGGAAGCATACCTTTTTACTGCCCCAATAAGGCAGTAGAAGTGGTAGGAAGCATTGTGAACTCCTAAATCAATTTTCTCATACCAGTAGGGTTAAGTTTTGAGGTAGTAAGACCCTAATTAGTTTAGTTGGGCAGAAAATGGAAGGTTAAATTTTAGTGGTATTGTGGTGGTTGTTGAATTGGTATAACTTTTAAGTAACATTGGATCTTGTGTCTTACATATTTGCTTGATTAGTAAGACCAATGTAGGCAATTAAAAAAGAAAAAGTGTTTGAAATTATCGTCACACAATCACGAAATGTAACAGTAAAATACAATTATGCAACAACTATAATACGATGAAACTATCATACTAAATTTGGTACACACAAAAAATGGTATTGGCATTTGTAGTGTATCATTGTAACTCCCTAGTAGGGGTCTCAAGGGTTGTGTTTGGGTTTATCCATTTACATGCAGGTCGTGTTTGTGTCAACACATTTGTGGATTGACAAATGATAAACACACACCATTTTCTCTTTATGCACGCTCTTATTTAATCATGATTGTTGTTTTTTGGTCGATTTATTCAATTCAATGGTTAAAAATAAAGAGAGACATGCAAGGTGAAAAATAATTTGAAAAAATCAGCACTCTTGTGAACTAACATGGAAAACAATATGAAAACACAATAGTACAATATCTCAATCTATTCCTAAAAATGAAACAAGTTATCATTTTAGTACTACGGTCTAGTGGTATTTCTCTTTATTTGTAGAAATATCTTAGGTTCAATTCTCACCAGCAACGAAGTTGAATCATATTATTATGGCAAGCTAAGACGTAAGCCACTCGCCGACCCCTTATTGTATAGTATCCATCATTTGTTCATAAATAAAAAAAGGGTAGCGTGTAGTTTCGTCATGACAGTCAATCCTTCTAACAGTCAACCCTTCTAAACGTTGAAAAGACTTACAAAAATATTTCAGTCTCTTCCTTTTTACCAGCGCAAAAAATCCGACCTATTTTCACCCCCAAAAATTATAAAGATGAGCAAATTCCCCAAAAATCCAAAAAGGAGATAGCTCATTTCGAAAAGAGGGGCCTGAAAAAGTATGGGCATAGTGGGCCGACTATGAGAATTGAAGTTATAACTTGGGCCTATTACAAAACCCAAAAGAGAAAATAAATTATTGTGCGCCGTCGATTTCACGTTTCAGAAACACTCAATAGAGTGAGAGGGAGAGAGAGTGGGAGAGCTTCTGCTTCGTCGTCTTCTTCTTATTCTCGAAGGTAAAGGCTAAGGGGTATGGTGTAAAACTGCAAGTAGGAATTCCGGCCCCTCTTTAAATCCCAGGTATGAATTTCTCTCCCTATTTCAATTTCGTTTCCATTTTTTAATATTTTGTTAGCATGCAAACCATTGCAGATTCACGGAGATCGTTTCAAATGCGAATTTTGACTGGGTGGGTGTGTAGCGTATAGATATATAGATATTGTTTTAAACTTATGCTTCCTGTCTAAACACTGTAATTGCATCAAATGGGTATTTATTTATTTGCAGGAATTTCAATTGCATTTCCAGTATTTCTTTTTTTTTTTTTTTTTTTTTTTTTTTTTTTTTTTTTGCTTTTATTTTGTGTATTTAGCTGCACAATATAAAGTTAGAAACTTTAATTATGAATTCAATGGCATACACTTTCCCTCCTAATCCTTAATACTCATTGAAGTTATCAACACAAAAATCAACTGTAAATTGTGTTGTTTTGAGATGATGGGTATCATGTTGATGCCTATGAAAAATGGCAGAGAAATTGGAATTGATAAAGGATGTATAGCTCATCACGATCAAAAGCCACCTGGACTCCGGGGCACCGGAAAATATTCTTTGATCTTTGTCTGGAAGAGGTGGACAAAGGGAATAAGCCCGGTACACACTTTACCAAGGAGGGTTGGAGGAATCTCATCGAAGGGTTCTACGAGCAGACGGGTTTAAGGTACACTAAGAAGCAAATGAAGAACCATTGGGATTTCACCAAGAAGCAATGGAAAGTTTGGGTTAAGCTCCTTGGTGAGAGCGATATGAAGTGGGATCCTACGACCAATCAATTCGGTGCTAGTGCAGAAGAATGGGCTTACCACATACAGGTAATGCTAGTTTACTCACAGCAGCTAATGTTGTGCATTCGAAGAGCGATGCTATGGAGGTTTTTCGTGAATTCAGTTTGTAACTGCGAGGGCTTTGTCTCAGGTGAACCCCGAAGCTGCACAGTTTCAGCATAAAGAAATCCCGTGCCCTGACGTATTGGAAATCCTTTTTGTTGGCACTACGGATTCTGGGGACATGGAACCTTGTGATTCTCAGAGGAGGCAAAGCAATAGCTCGGACAACTCCTTTCTGCACTCAGAAGAACAAGATTTGGTGACTGTGGAGCTGGGAGAGGAGCATCTTTCAAACGCTATGCCATTAAGGAGTTACGTGGCTCAGTCCGAACACCGTCTAACAACTGCAAGTGAGCAAAGCATATCTAGCTCATCCCATTCGAAGGCAAAGGCGGTTTGGTCGCCTGTGTCCCACGGTGTATTTATCGATCTATGTCTGGAAGAGACATTGAAAGGGAACAAACCCGGGACACATTTTACCAGGGACGCTTGGAGGACTATTGTCGAATCGTTTCACCAAAAAACTGGCCTTATGTACGATAGGTTACAGTTGAAGAATCACTGGGATGTCACCAAGGAACAATGGAGAATATGGTGTAAGCTAATTGGCACAACTAGCATGGGTTGGAATCCGAACACCAGACGATTTGGAGCAAGTGATGAAGATTGGGCCAATTACTTAGAGGTATGGTATGATGTACAACTGCCGGTAACTATTTCTATATAGCTGTAAACCAGGAAGATTATGAATGATTTCGGGTTGTTAAAGCATAATGGTATTTGTTTTATTACAGACCGACCCCGAAGCTGCTTCATTCCGCTTTAAGGAACCTCAATGCGCTGACAAACTGGAAGCCATATTTGACGGAACAACAGATACCGGAGAGACAGAGCCTCCTGCCAGGCGTAGGAAGTACAACGATAACTTGAGTACCTCCGTTTTGCATATAGAAGACGGAGGCATAGCGAACCAAGAGGAGAACAACGTTGAGCAACTTGATGCCGTAACAGTTGCTTTTGCACAAGGCAAGCCCACTTATAGCATTGGGGAGTGCATCAACTGTCTTGATGCCATGGAGGAAGTAGAACAAGGAAGTGATCTCTATTTGTTTGCATTAGATGTATTCCTGAAAAAGGAATACAGGGAAATCTTTCTTCTACTGAAAAGGCCTAGTGTCAGGATTGCTTGGTTGCGGCGGCTACAATCCGTCGGTCCGCCATTGTTTTAGGATGCTTCTCGTCTCTTGGAATTCTCTTGTTCTTTGATCTTATCATCGTTATCTTTGTTTTTGTCTGTCACTCGATTAAGTGCACATATTTAGGCAAACTTAAGCGACAGATGAAGAATGATTACCAATAATTATACTACTAATGATACCGAAATTTCTTTACAGCAGAAAACTCAAAGCAGAACTGATGCTATTTATATGGCTGCACTGATTTCGGATAAAAAAATCTGCTGAAAAAACTGTACGGAAAACTCAAAATCAATGGTGCAAACATGGAAAAAAAAATCTGTTTCGGTGTATAAGGGAGAGCGCACCCGGTCTAGCCAGTGTGGTAACGCCTGCGTCTACACGTATGTCCGCAATTCGATGTTGAAAAATTGTGATAAATTGGGTTTGGAAGCTTGAAAATCCGCTCTTCTGAAAACGGACCTCTTAGAGCATCCATATGACTGCTAATGGAGGCTATTATGCGGAAGCCTTCCCTCTGCATTGCATCCCTTCGTTTTGAGAAGTAGTCACGGCTCTCCATATGCAATTCATCTTCCGATCTGCCGAAAACAGATCGAATGGGAACTCGGAAACATCCAACTAATTTTACCTAAAAGACTTTAGAAAGAAAGCGGGATATGCATTGTAACAAATACCTCATTATCAATGTAGACCAAGCTCTAAACCCTGCAGATATAAGATCCTCTATGAAGGAATTCCGATCCGCCTCCGGCTTTCTTGATAGCAGAATCAAAGGCCAACCGCTAGCATGAAGTTCCATGTATAATCTCAGAATAAACCTGTGCTTCAGATGCTTTGCCTCTTCCACACAATCACTACAACCATACTGATCATATCTGTGCATAAGGAAACGGGATAACATGAAAGACGGAACTATGCAAGAACTATTGCTTAAAGGACTAAAAGGAGATTAAATTACTGGGGCAGTGGCAAGTTAATGTGCCGAGGATTTGAAGAACGAATGTCATCTATGTTGATCAAGACCACGTCCAGACCATCGTGTGCTGGGGTAATGCCGCTGAAATAATTCTGAATCATTGACATGGTAGAATTTAAATCTCTTACATATTGACCTTCTTTGATGTACTGAAGGGCAACAACCCTGCACATTGAAGGGAAGTGATCTGCTTCACCGTTGAGTTCCATATGCAGAGACAAGATCTGGCAGTGATTGTAATCGAAACTAGGGTTATGAGTCTCAACGATTCCATGACTCCTATTTTCGCAAGACTGCAGCATTACAGTCAGTGCAATCAGCAAGGCGATTAATAAGAGCCCAACAGTTATAAGTGCGCCAATGAAGATTGTCGTAGCAAAAGACGACATGTAGAATCCTGTCTCCATGGCATAACTGCTTGCCCTTTCTGTGATCATGGAATGGAAGAATATCAATAGTTAATTAATTAAGGTCAACATGCTTCTGATTACACGAACCAAGGTGTCGGGGCTCGTTTGGTGCCTAGGGTTGAATTGAATAACTCATATGTCATACGTTTCTTCCTCCAACATACACTAAATCTAGTGATCTTAGACACCAAACGAGGCCCAAAGGTATAACATTTCACTGGTGGATCACAACACCGTCAAGATCTTGGATTCTTAATAAATCTTTTAAGTCATGCTTCTAACAAAAGCACTTCTAGAAAAAATGCTTACGAGCAGAAATGCTTCCTACTATCTGCATAATGTCATCACGTACCTGAACCTTCATTGGAAAGACTCTGCGCGGAGTACTCCCGCTCCATATGACGGCCATAGGCAGACATTTAAAATCCAAGGCCAATGACCAGCTCAATTAATCTGCAAAACAGATCCAGGTCCCTTCCTGTTCCTAGAAGGGTCACCTGCAATTTACAAAAGTTACATCAAACATCATGTCTATTGTTCAGTTGAATCTCATATATTCTGAATCTAAAACTTCAAATTTCAGATGCACCCTTTAAAGCCTGCAGCTTTGTCCATTTTTCAGTTGAATCTCATCATATTCTAAAATCCACCAATCAATTAAGAACCATATCCAGTTTAAACCAAACCCAATTAAATGAACACCAATTTCATGAAAACTACAATAAAGAATATACATAAAAATTCATGAATTGGGTTAAATCCATGTGATTGCGTAATGGCTATTCAGATCATCAGAAAGTAAATCAGATGATATTTAATTTAATAACTGAAGCTACAGGGGAGAGTACCTGAGAGTGAGAGATACATTGGGTTGGAGATATGGAAATCTGGAAAGATGGATTGGAGAGTTTGTGCGAAACAAGGCAGTGGCGGTGGGATTATGGAGCTCTCTGGTTCTCTCGTGTACTCGTAGGGGAGAGAGACTTACAGAAGTTTCCTTTCGACAGAGTAGCAATCATCATGATTCATGATCGTGATTTTACAGGTCCCATGACCACGTGGCCAGTTATGCAGACGCATATTATTGTCTCTCACTCCCAGACTCTTCTTTTTCAACTGTCGTATCACACATGAATTACATAAAATTAATGCATAAAAATTAACAAAAATCTGTAAAAATTAGAAATTATGTCAAACAAAAAACACTTTACCACGTGCACTTTTGTGCTGTAAGGTTAAATATAATTACCTATCTAAATTTTCCGTTTACAAGTTGCAAGTAAAGAAAAATAATATTATATCTTATTTCTAGTGGTAAGAAGAAAGCAAATTTAATTAGTGTTGCCACACGCACGACTATGTAGTGCATACTGATATTTTCCATTCACTTGTTAATTACAAATTTCATGTTTGACTCTTAGAAATGACGAGTTACCTAATTATAGTTGATCGGATCTTATCTTCTTATTATTTGTTGTCTAAAAAAAATGATGATGTCGATAAACAAAACAATTTATCATCAATTTTATTTGGAAACATGTAAGAAAATGTTGTGAAAATCTTATTATTTATACCACATTATACCTCCACTCAAATTTTAAAGTTTAAATTTGAGTTTTGAGTCTAAAACCTTGAATTGAATAATGAAAAAGTTAAATTTTATGTTATCTATGTATGACTTTTGCTTGGCAAGGATGGTTGAGATATATTATGGGAAACTGAAATCATAATCTCTTGTGGTTGTGGGCCAATTAAGTAGAATTTGCTACCAACTCTTTAAGTAATTAATTTTAATCAATGGTTTTGGTTCCATAATCATCATTAAAAAGATGCATTTGCTCATTATGTGTGTGAACACGAAAGTTTCCTTGAAACAAGAAACCAGAATAAACGTGTACAAAATAATATTTTTGTGTTTATGATTTTGGGGTTACGATCTCTCTCAAATTTGGTCCTCTGATTCTATCTTCGTAGGGTGTAGGTTTGTGGATGAGTTGTTGATCCAAAGGGCCGTCGAGGCTTGATCTAAGGATGAACAGTAGATGAACGGATCTTCAAGGGGCGTTGGGCTTGATCTTGAAGAATGGGTGTATAGATTTCTTCAAGGGCTTTTGGGCTTGATCTTGAAGGTTGATGGATGAGCAGATCTTCAAGGGCTTTTGGGCTTAGTCTTGAAGAACGATTGGATGTGTGGATTTGTTTGTGCTGTTGATCCAAGGAGCCGTTGGGGCTTGATCTTAGGATGAACGATGAACACTTTCTTCAAGGGCCGTCGAGGCTTGATCTTGAATAATGGTTGTGTGGATTTCTTCAAGGGCTTTTGGGCTTGATCTTGAAGGTTGATGGATGAGCGGATCTTCAAGGGCTTTTGGGCTTGATCTTGAAGGTTGATTGGATGTGTGGATTTATTGAGGTTGTTGATCCAAAGGGCCGTTGGGGCTTGAGCTTAGGATGAACGGATGAACACTTTCTTCAAGGGCCGTCGGGGCTTGATCTTGAAAGAGGATTTAACGAAGAACGAAGAGTGCTTTCTTGATCCTTCGGGATTTGCTTGAAAGCTTTAGAGTTTCAAAGCTTCAAGGATTTGGGGAGTTCTCTTCCAATTTGGGAGTAGAGAAATGTATTTGTGAATTCCTTGATGCTTGATACCTTGATGGAGAAGCCTATTTATAGGCTTTGAGAATGAATCACCACCACAAAATATTTTTTTCCTTTCCAAGCACCATTGCCTAATTTTCCCACTTAATGCAATATTGAAATTGAAGTGGTGTAACTTATGGCCTAATTTCCCACTTAATACCATTTTAAACTTGAAGTGGTCTAACTTATGGCCTAATTTCCCACTTAACACCATTTTAAACTTGAAATGTGTATGTTTTGTCATTACCCAAATGAGAAAAACTTGCTTTGATCCGTAATGGATTGAAGTGTGCTTGCCTTGTCATTGCCCAACATGAGAAGAAAAACTTGTTTTGTCCTTCAAGGGTATTTCTTCCTATTTTGTTGAGTCACATGCCATGTGTACAATTTGTACAACACGTGGCGTATGCCATGTATGCCTTGACACGTCAAAACTTTAATGCATTGGTGAACATTTGTTTTTTACTGAAATTTCGATGTCTACAATGTGACTTAGCCAAACTTCCCTTTCTTCTTGTATAAAAATATATCTATGTACTAAAAAAAAATGGAGTTGAAAAGAAAAGTTTTTTTCATGTCTAACCCCCTTAAAATAAAAAATTCTTCTCCTCTCTACCTTCAATTCAAAAAGTTAACCTTCTAATCAATCATCCATGCCAAACGATGTCTAAAGGTCCAACGAACACTACGAAACGAAATGGGAATAATACGTAAGCAGAACAAACGCAGTTGGGCACGCACAAACTTACAAACAGTGGGTTACCATATCTCTTGGGAGGAGCAGTGCAGATAGCAGAGCCACAAATTTGAGATTGAAAGCCAATCCCCATGCCTAGTTAGCTTCATGAAACGCAACACTTTGTCAGCATATCTAATCATCACCCTCCACGTGGCGAAACGCCATTTCTCCCCCTATCTAGTAACCCCTCAACAAGTCAGTACTGAAAATTGTTCATCGGAATATCAATCTCTGGAGTAGTATTTTCTAAAAGCATGGAGGCCACCATGGCTTGCTGCTCATCCACCAGGGCGTTCCTGCCGGCTGCCGGCGTTGTGAGTCACCAGCATTCCACTTCACTTGTGGCTCCATCTTTTAGCTCCAAGGTTATTAGCATTTCATTTCAATTTTATGCATGTGTCACACGCGCAACCATTATATTAATACGCTTGCAATTTGATACACACGTATAACATATAGTGAATATCATCGCATGGTGTAATTGGAGCTTCATAGTTCATAATTGTGACTGCAGAGCCTAAAATCAAGCTCCCTCTTCGGAGAATCACTACGACGAGTGCCACGATCATCGCTCAAGGTTTCCAAGACAAAACATTACACCCATGTGACAAAATGTGCAATCGGTGATAGCCTGGTGAGTTACTGTAAAAACCACTTTTATTCAACATAACTATTAGTTCGAAACTGAAAAAATTGTCTAAGAAACATAGGAAATGTAAAATTTTGTATCGTGACGGTGAAAGTTAAATCAATTGGGACTAGGAGGAGTTTCTTGCAAAGGCAACCCCGGATAAGGGTCTGATCCGGTTGCTGATAAGCATGGGAGAAGCACTGAGGACTATTTCCTTCAAGGTCAGAACAGCTGCTTGTGGAGGAACGGCCTGCATTAATTCTTTCGGGGATGAGCAGCTTGCCGTGGATATGCTTGCTGACAAGCTTTTGTTTGAGGTAATTTATCAGTGAAACGATAAGTATTGTATGTCCGGATGAAATTTGAAAGTCATTCTTTCAAATGCATCAGAATACAGGACATATATTTTCAGGAGATCAGCAGTAAAATTAATGCCTGTTACATTTGGTGCCTTAGGCCTTAAGTTACTCGCATGTCTGCAAATACGCTTGCTCTGAAGAGGTTCCGGAACTCCAAGACATGGGAGGTCCAATTGAAGGTCAGCGAGTCCTTATTATGAATTGCTTTCTGATCTTAAATTTTTTTATTTTTTTTTATTTTTTATTTTTAAGTGGAGGATGAGATGATCGAAAGGATGAGCCTAGTTATCCAATTTTGCAATATGAACAGGTGGATTTAGTGTTGCTTTTGATCCGCTCGATGGCTCCAGCATTGTCGACACCAACTTCACTGTAGGCACCATCTTTGGTGTGTGGCCAGGAGATAAGTTAACTGGGGTAACAGGAAGAGACCAAGTTGCTGCAGCCATGGGAATTTACGGTCCTAGAACTACATATGTTCTTGCTATCAAGGGCTTCCCTGGAACCCACGAATTTCTTCTTCTCGATGAAGGTAACATTACCCAAAAAAAAAAATTGTTCTTCCTGTTACCATAAAAATATTTGCCGTCACAGTAATTTAAACCTCTCATGTTCCAAAAATAAATTGTTCACCAAAAGTATGAGGTACTCAATCCTGCTGGCCTTAAAATCGTTATCTCACGCGAATGCTTGGTCAGGAAAGTGGCAGCATGTCAAAGAGACAACAGAGATTGGTGAAGGAAAGATGTTTTCGCCTGGAAATTTGAGAGCCACGTTTGACAATCCAGACTATGACAAGGTTTAAAGAGCAATATTATTTCATTACTGCATTAGTAATCAATAAATTCATCACTAAGCAGATTCATTAATTTTCTTGTCCACTCTTTCTGCTCGTTAACAACAGTTGATCAACTACTATGTAAAAGAGAAGTACACATTGAGATACACCGGAGGAATGGTTCCGGATGTCAACCAGGTCTTCTCAACTTCTCCTTAACCGAACACACTATAAACTGCTAATTTATGTCTAGCGATCTTAACAAGTTTAAAACTTTATGATTTATTTATGTGCAGATAATTGTGAAAGAGAAAGGGGTTTTCACAAACGTTATATCTCCAACCACGAAAGCCAAGCTGAGGCTGTTATTTGAGGTAGCTCCATTAGGGTTGTTGATTGAGAATGCTGGAGGCTTTAGTAGTGATGGTCATCAGTCTGTGCTAGACAAGGTGGTCGTTAACCTCGACGATAGAACTCAGGTTGCTTATGGATCGAAAAATGAGATTATCCGGTTCGAAGAAACTCTATACGGATCATCCAGGCTCAAGGGGGTGCCTGTTGGAGCTGCAGCTTAAGCCATGCATTCCTTCCGTATAATGGTGCACAAATTTTCCCAAGGTGGTGGAAATGGATCCATCAAGTTGATTTTAATATATCGTTAATTAATCTTACACATGGTTTAAATTATACTCAGATTCAAAAAGGTTTGCTTGTTGTAGTTTGTATTAGGTATATGTGTAGCTGTGCACCTTAATCTTATTCACCTTTCTATAGCAACTTGGTGCGTGTTTACAAAGCATTGAAAGGCTTTCAAAATACCTAAAGTAGCAATGTTTTCCATGTGATTAGTATGATGATTAGGTTGTTGGTCAAATTTGCTGGCCTTGACCCATGCTTTAGTTTGAACAGAAGAGTCATTCATACCGTATTATCGAGAGTACTCATTTGCGATGTAAAGCCTTTAATAAGAGTGATTAATTAATTTGGATGCTTACATTTTATTATGGTATTAAAGACGGTATGTTTTTCTATTTATTCAATGATGATATGGCATTTTTATGGACAAGAAATTGAACACTTGGAAAAACAATGATAAAAAATAAATTCTAATAATTATAGTAAATCCAAATTTTTGTAATAAATTCTAATAAGCTCCAACCCAATTTGTCTTCCAAAGGTACATGCCAAAATCATATATTGTTTCATAGGATATTGATATTCCTTCATGAATAGCTCTGCTTTCATTTGAAAGAATGTTCCTACAATCAAATTATCTGTAGCAAAACACAGAAAAGCATCGTATGATTACTACATTCCCTTTTCAATTTACTCCGGAAATGAAACAACGCAATTTTTATGTCTCAAATCATAATATAGCTAAAAAAATTTCTTTTTGGTCACGCTTAATTTTTTTTTGACATACTATAATTAACTTATGAAGATTTGAATTTGAGTTTGTTAAAAAGTTATTGGTGAATTTTGGTATAGATATCGAAATTTCGGTAAAATAAAAGTTCGTTTACACATAGAACTCAAAGTTCCGATTTTACCTTCAGGCATCTGAGGTCAGAGCTGCGAAATGGCGCGGATCAGTAGGGGGCATTGTTGAAGCTCCTGTAGACAAAGTCTGAAGCATGGTTTTTCAAACCCAAAGACTAGGCGAATAGACGCTGATGGTTGAGCGCTGCACTGATCTAGCCAGGGAGGATGGCGGATATGTTCGGTTAATCTCGGGCTTCATGTTCCCTAAAGAAGATGGAAAAGGTCACGGATCATGGACTCATTACAACATAGTTATGCGTACAAACTGGAAGAAAGCAATGTAGGGTTGGATGGATCTGTAAATTAAGTGAAGCTTGGAGATTATGGGGACGAGTTCCTAGTTGGCTGGTCATTTGAGGTCAACCCTTAGAACGTGCATTTGAGGACAGCATTGTAGATTATCTAGGGTTTCTGTGTAAGTCTTGCATTAACAGATTGAGGCTGCTTTAGAAGCAGCATCCAAGAGGGTTTGAGTAGAATGTTAGTGTACATGTTTTCGTTTAAATAAAGAAAATAAAAAATAAAAAATAACTCTCTGTTCTTTTTCTTTTCCTTTGGGTAGACCTATACTATGTTGAATTGAAATTGTTAAGGTTTCAAGGATTTTAGAGAGGCGGTCTAGTAGCTAACTACTAGTTGATTGAATATTGATATTGTTCTTGACTTATCTATTTAGTTTAACAAGTGTGAAGTTTTATAAAGCATGTAGTCCAATATTTTAATGTATAGGGTTTTGGATTTCTATCCATGTGTTGCGGGTTCGAAATTCTCTTATTTATTAAATTATTATAATAGTTTCGAACTTTTTTTCTGTTTAACAGTAGTGTGAAGTTTTACACACAAAGCATCAATATCAGTAGCAGAACCCCTCTTCATATAATCTTTATTTTATTTTGAAAAGTTTTCCACATGGAACTTCACATTTTTCAACAAAAATAATGGGGAAAATGAGGGATTTGAGAACCCAACCCGAAAAAGATGTAATATTTAAATTGATGGGGAAGTTGAGATGTTAGTACAAATCCCATCCTCCGCTTTTAATCTTGACGTTTCTGGACAGGACAACATGCCATCTCAGTCCATGAAAACCATTCCTCAACTATTTTTCACTTTTTTATTTCCCATTTTTGGTCTACCATCCATATGTCTCGGAGTATACTATTCTGGATAAGTAAAAGCCTTCAAGCTCGGCTGGCTTTTTTTTTTCAAGGAATTCAACTAAAAAATAAAGAAAAATGGTGGAACGTTCCCTCATGGAAGTATGCATTTCATTAGTTTTCTTCTTGTCCTCCGGCGGTGTCTGTCCATCACCAAAAAATGGTTTCTTCCAATTCAAGTTTAACAAATCCAACTCTGGCTGGCTAAGTCCCAACTGTGAAAAAGTTTAAGATTAGAACAGGTTATCGAGTCGATCGTGACGATCGTACCAAAAGAACAGTAATAACAACTAGAAAATATGAATGGGAATAATATTTGGCAACACAACGAGATGCATTTTTAAAACTAAAAGTTGTTTAAAAATCATTTCAGTTCTTCACGTTTCATAAAAATGAAAACCAAAAACTAATATCAAGCCAAATTTTAGGTCTTAATTTAATGCCGGCTTCCGAGAGAGTTGTCACGTTTGGAATCCTCTGCGGCAGCTCTGTCTCCTTGCTGTGCTGTGCTGTTGGTCTTCATCCTCTCTTTTTGGTTGAGAGTATGAATCTTCAAACGGGACAACAATCACGGTTCTTATGAGATTGAGTATGTGCAGAATTTGGGAGGGAGATTCAGACTGGGATTGAAAATACCACCATCCGAGACGGCGTGGCCGAGGATGTTGACAATTTCGGTGAGGGAAGGTTTAGACGAACTTCACCATTCTCCAAAGATTTCCCCAGCTTTCCTAATGTCTCCATTATAATAGTCTGCATACAGAAGGTCATCCGGTCATTGATTCTCGACTGTTAGATGAACGTTGATGAAATCTGACGGTCCATAGACTGGTATGGTCTGGTGCCGGGTTGCACACAAGAGAATTTTTCAAAATTTTGAAGTTGAAAACAAAATTGTTATCTAACGGTAATTATGCTACATTATACCTACTGAAAATTGTTACAATTTACCTTGGCTAGTAACTGGAAAATATTACTGATAGACGCGTGCCGACATATCAGGGAAACTCAACGTGAAAATCTGTCAAAAATCTGTGAGAGAGAGAGAGAGTTGTGCAGGTCAGCAGTAGTTGTCAAAGAAAGAGGCAGGAAGTGCAGAAGATAGCTTCAACATGGACAGATTACTACTACAATTGTGTAACATGCAAGAAAAAACCATATACATTTGCTCACATTTCTCATTCACCTACCACGAGACCTAAAATAACTTATCACTTTTTCAGATTATTTGCTTCTTTATATAAGATTAAGGTGGTCCATGTAACTACACTACATAATCCATATAACAACAGAAATTCACACACATCTAAGAGCTCCTTACCAAACATGGAGTTCTTGGGGCTTCGATTTCGAACAATGTTGTTCTTGGTTGCCTTCTTGTATCCCGCATTCGTCGAGTCCTTGATTCGACACTATAAATTCAGTGTAAGTACATTCAGGACATATGACTTCATCTTGTTTTAAATTAAGCTCGCATGTATTGATGTTAGAGTACTAGTTAGTGTGGCATTAATGGCTGAAATAAATAAATATATATATACATATATATGTATATATATGCAGGTGGTCTACAAGAACACAACAAATCTTTGTTCCTCGAAGCCCATCGTCACCGTGAACGGGAAGTTCCCCGGACCAACCCTCTACGCAAGGGAAGATGATACTGTAATTGTAAGGGTCACCAACCATGTGAAATACAATGTCACAATCCACTGGTGAGAACTATTCCATTCCCACAAATATACGATAAACTTATGCGAGACTACTCTTGGCACGTGACAGTTATGAATAAAAAAAAGTTAAACTAAAAGATGATATGTGTCCAAATTTGATGTTTGGTTTTGTATTTTTCTAAATATGTGTCATCTTTTAACTAAAGTACATTGTAGAAGTCGATGAAATTCCTAATAAAATGATGATATAATTTCGGTAATGGCAGGCATGGGGTGAAGCAACGTGGAACAGGTTGGTCAGACGGGCCAGCATACATCACACAATGCCCCATACAGCCTGGCCAAAACTACATCTACAATTTCACACTTACAGGCCAAAGAGGCACCCTTCTTTGGCATGCACACGACTCTTGGCTAAGGGCCACTCTACATGGTGCTATCGTCATCTTACCTAAGAGAAGCACTCCTTACCCTTTTCCCACTCCTGATGAGGAAAAAATTATCATCATGGGTAAGTTGAGACGGTTTCAGTCGCAATATGTTGTACTATTGTTTAATATGTTTAGTCCCAATGTTTACTAGCTCACAAAATAGCGGCTAGAAAATTAATCTAATATAATTGAAATAGTCCAGTCGAAGATGAGCCACCAAACGAGCCCTAGTGATTGCAGCTTTGTTACTTGGTAATTTGACTTTAGCCTTTTACTTGCAGCTGAATGGTGGAAATCAGACGTTGAAGATGTGATCAATCAAGCTACACAGTCTGGCCTTCCACCAAATGTCTCAGATGCACACACCATCAATGGCCGCGTAGGACCACTTCCTGGTTGCTCTTCTCAGGGTACTGAAATGGGGTATACTTAGTACCACACATGTGATTTGCCAAAACTAACCTTACTTCCAGTACAAGCAAAGTGATCCAAGGGATGCAACATAACAATTTTGTGTTTTGCATATGTGCTAGGGGGCTACACTTTACATGTTGAAAATGGCAAGACCTACATGCTACGCATTGTGAACGCTGCGATAAACGATGAATTGTTCTTCAAGGTAGCAGGGCACAGCCTAACCGTTGTAGAAGTCGACGCCTCCTACACCAAGCCGTTCCAAACTGACACAATATACACCGGTCCAGGTCAAACCACAAACGTAATTCTAACAGCAAACCAGGGGATTGGCAAGTACTTCATAACAGCGTCTCCTTTCATGGACGCGCCAATTGGGTTCGACAATGCAACTGTGATCGCTACTTTGCGCTACAAAGGCACCCCGGCAAATCCCACAGCTATCTTAACCAGCATTCCTCCTCGCAATGCAACCCCGTTAACAGACACTTTTGTTGACTCCCTTCGAAGCCTCAATTCGAAACAATACCCAGCCGATGTCCCATTAACTATAGACCATTCGCTTTTTTTCACCATTTCAGTTGGTGCAAATCCATGTGCTGCATGTGTCAGTGGAAGCAAACTAGTATCTGCCATCAACAATGTTAGCTTCGTGATGCCAAGTATCTCTCTCCTTCAAGCATATTACTACAATGTAAAGGGAGTCTACACACTTGATTTTCCGGCAAACCCTCCAATTCCTTTTAATTACACCGGCACATCTCCGGCGAACCTTCAGACCACAAACGGGACAAGACTATACCGGCTGGAGTATAATTCGACGGTTCAGATTGTGTTGCAGGGCACTGCTATCATAGCACCAGAGAGCCATCCAACCCATCTTCATGGATTCAATTTCTTTGTGGTTGGGAAAGGATTAGGTAATTTTGATCCAAAGAAGGACCCAGAAAAATTTAATCTTGTTGACCCAGTTGAGAGGAACACAGTATCAGTACCTACTGCTGGATGGACCGCAATCAGATTCAGAGCAAATAATCCAGGTAATAAAATCTACCACAATATTCCGTTTTGTGTACTTTTATATTCTGTTAATGACATGTTTGCTTACTTGAAATGGGCTCCGGACTTGTTCCGATTCGTTACTTCCCTTTTGTTCCGACGCTACCATTTGTTGCCTATTACCTGAGAACCGAGAATTAGATTGATAAGAGTAGTTATTCTCATTGCCGTTCCTAAATCTTCCATTTTCCTGACTTCCTCGATTCATGATTTCTCGCATTTTAAGTACGTAACATGCCCTACAGTGGCAAGTTCACTCATCTTAGTGCCAACATGCTAACATATTTTTTTACAGATGAAATGTAATTAATTAGAAATATGTTATTCTTTTTCGTGAATGGTAGGCATTTGGTTCCTGCATTGTCACTTGGAAGTTCACACATCATGGGGGCTGAAGATGGCATTCTTAGTGGAAAACGGAGAAGGACAAAACGAGTCTCTGCCACCACCTCCGACTGATCTTCCAACCTGCTAGAATTTCCAATCCGAACGCCTTTTGAATCGAGGCTGGAGGCTCGAGACATCGAAAGAGTGAGTGTTCCAGGTAGAATATGAACTGAATTGAGAAGCACACAATTGAAAAGATGGTTTGGTACAGGGAATGAAACAGAAGCAGCTGCTTAAAAGAGTGAATAAGTTTTGTCAATTTTTGAATTTCTTGTACTTTGTCAAATTTTTGTGTTGAATTTAGTTTCACAAATATATATAATAAATGTTTGGTCTGTAAGAATTTCTATATTGTCTTCTTGATGATTAATTTTTTTTTATTTACTCCTTTAAATTTGTAAATATAATTCTGCAAAAAAAATATATATGTATAGAAAACAGGCAAAAATGATCGCGCCAGATAGGGGTCGAACCTATGACCTTCTGCTTAGGAAACAGACGCTCTATCCACTGAGCTACAGGCGCTTATTGGTAGGCATAAGCGGTTGAATCATATTTAATGCTCAAAATGGAGTTGGCAAAAGCTACCGGATTATAGAAAAATGAGAATGACACCCCATTTTTGTCCTCCAATGCCCCATTGTTCAATCTTGTTCATTATTTTTATTTGACTTGTGCAATTTGATGGCAAGAAAAAAAAGTGTGTAAAAATTAACTCTCTAAAATATCAATATTCTTGTAAGAAATTGGAACTATGGTGGTCAATTTATTTGGTATTACTAGTAAAAAAAAGAGTCAAGTAGCTTAAATAGAACTACACCAATTGCAATTTCAAGCTTTTGTGAATGTGTCAAACCGAATGACCACTTCTTTTATCTTAATCTATTTTACACATGTAGTATAGACTACTAACTATTTGTTAAAATTTGAAGTAGAGTGGGATTTAAAGCACTTGATGTTTTATTAGTAACTAAGTTATTGAGATTTGAAATTTATGTGCTACAATATGAAATATTGTAGCTAGTCATAAAATTATTTTGTCCTAATTAAGCTAACAAAGATGTAAAATGCAAAAGAAATGGACTTCGGCCCAAACCAAACCGTCGAAATGAGTTTTGGTTTGGTTCGATTGTTTTCATGATTCTTGATACAATCAAACCGAAATAAACCGTCCTAGTATAATTAGTTTGGTGGCAATTTTATTATTTTAAAGATATCGATTCACCTAGCAAGGGAATGATGCTCATCCGTACCTAATTTAATCCACCCAAAATATAAACTAAAGAATAATACTTCTAACCGTTTTGATCGATTTAAACAGTTCGGTCGGTTTGATGTCCACTCCTAAACTTTAAAGATAAAATCAATCCAATCTCAAACTAAACGATGCCCATCCATAATTAATTTAACCCCCACAAAATATGAATTAATGAATAATACCTTTGAAATGTTGTTTTCCAATCTGTTACATAAAGAGAAAATTGTAGCAATAGTCCGTCAACTTCAAACCAATTGGAGCAATGGTCCCTCAATTAAAAATTCATGACTATTGGTTCATTAACTCATCAAAACGTGTAGCTATAGTCCTTTTCATTAACACTATTAGAATTCTGTCAAAATGAGTTATGTTGGAATGATCATTCTCCAATGGGATTAATGTTGAAGGACCATTGCTCCAATTGTGTTAAAGTTGAGGGACCATTACTTCAGTTGGATTAAAGTTGAGGGGTCATTGCTACAATTTTTCTTATTTGGTTTTCTATATTTGCCCATCGATTCAGCCTCATATGAGTCACACGTGATTCATTTTAACAAAAGTTCTAACAAAGTTAAATAAAATAATATAGATACACGTTTTGAAAAGTAAAGAAACCAATACTCATGAATTTTTAGTTAAAAAATTATTATTTTAATTGAATTAAAATTGATATATCACTGTTACAATTTCTTCGTCACATAAAAGCCACAAAACACAACAGAAATCCCACTTAAAAAGAAAAATAAAAATAAAAAAATGAACCACTGACTGAGGACATAAACATCCGAAATTTATACCCCGGCAGAAAAGGAGAAAAGAAATCCCACTTGTGCAATCTAATTTTCCTTTTTGGGTAAGACAAAGTTTCTCAAAAAGAGGGAAGTTCTGTCTAGATAGGTACCCACAGTCCAATCCCACCATATAAGAAGCATTTTTTCCTTAAATTTTTTTTGTGTGAAAAAACACAGCTCGACGCATCAAGTACCACCGGTAATAAAAAAAAAAAATTCAAAAATCAATCCACTTATATTAACATTGAGCGTATACTGGCACACTAAAAAAATTTCTTTATTTAACAGCCGTCACAGAATACAACACTTGCTGTAAGTGGTTCTGATTATCTGATTAATTTCTTTGATATATCACTCTCCTTTCCCAGTCTATAATTTATATATATATATATATATATATATATCCACACACACGCCTATATATATTTATCCTTTTCTCTTCCTTCTCTTCAAAGCAACGAAGCCAGTAAATCCTTTTCCCGCTTTTCTCAGCCCCCTGGAAAAAGAAATATATATATATATATATATATATATATATATATATCTCCACACACACGCCTATATATGTTTATCCTTTTCTCTTCCTTCTCTTCAAAGCAACGAAGCTAGTAAATCCTTTTCCCGCTTTTCTCAGCCCCCTAGAATCTTTCTTTTTCCTCAACTGGGTATTTTTTTTCTTGCTGTTCAACCCTTCATCTTTCATCTTCTTTCTATATATATATGCACACACACACACCTATATATATTTATCCTTTTCTCTTCCTTCTCTTCAAAGCAACGAAGCCAGTAAATCCTTTTCCCGCTTTTCTCAGCCCCCTAGAATCTTTCTTTTTCCTCAACTGGGTATTTTTTTCTTGCTGTTCAACCCTTCATCTTTCATCTTCTTTCTGGTTAATTTCCAAAAATTTCAACTTTTTACGATGTGGGTTGCTTTCAGATTGCTATAAAGCCCTCGCCTTTGAGTTTAATTTCGTTCAAATCCCAAAAATTCATCTGGGTTTTTCCCATTCTCTCTCTAGGATTATACCCAACGAACCAAATCAGATTTTCTCAGGGTTTTCCAAGATTCTCCGCGATTCCCAAAAAGTGGATTCTTTTCAAGATTCTTTAGTCTATGCTATCTAGGAAAAAGGAGATTCTTGATTCCCAGTAGAAGATTCTGAATTGATTGCCTTCTTAAGCTTTACTTCAATAGCTTCCGACTAA
Source organism: Pyrus communis (assembly GCF_963583255.1). Classification (NCBI taxonomy): domain Eukaryota; kingdom Viridiplantae; phylum Streptophyta; class Magnoliopsida; order Rosales; family Rosaceae; genus Pyrus; species Pyrus communis. The sequence goes on from NC_084807.1 coordinate 24,014,771, forward strand.
ATAAGTGAAGCAGTTCCTGCATATTTTTTACGGCTTGTAAAAGCATGGAGACCTTGTATCCGGCTTCAAACATGGCGGATTATGATTGGTACTCAGAGTGGACTAAGGAGGAGAACAAGATGTTTGAGAGAGCCCTGGCGATGTTCGATGAGAAAACGCCGGACAGGTGGCGGAAGGTGGCGGAGATGATACCGGGGAAGACGGAGATCGACGTGATCAAACAGTACCAGGACCTGGAGGAAGATGTTTGTGAAATAGAATCCGGGAGGTTTCCGATTCCTCCAGGGTATCCTCAGTCGTACTTCACATTGGAGTTGGGGGATGATCGAGATTTCGATGCTAATCGAAAGAGGCCGGCAGCGGCAGCGGCGAGGGGTTCTGATCAGGAGAGGAAGAAGGGAATTCCATGGACACCCGAAGAGCACAGGTTTAATTATCTCCATCCATCCATTTTTTGTAGAATTGTCCTCAACTATTGTGCTAGTTATACATTTCGTAGTTCCGAAATTTAACAGCTTATGAAAAATTAACATGAAAGCTCTAGTTCAATATTAGGAAATCATTATGTGGATGAAACTTTTGTTTTCTTTAATTTCCAACTAGTTTTTATGACAAGATGATATTCTAAGCTTACTCTAATCAGCGGGAAAAGAATTTAAATTTGGATGCTATATACTGCCATAGCCAACTGACCTAACCTACACGTGTAATTTCCAACTATTTTTTATGAACCAAATGGAATTTTATACCACTCTGGCTTCTGTTCTAGACGTTAGTTCAAAAGCAGTCATCTATTCAAATCTTCATATCCAACTTAATTTTGGTGTACCGGAGTAATTTCCGCACTCCGAGTTTTACCTTCCACACTCGGCCTTATTTACGTCTCTTGATTCTCCTTGGACTTGAAGTATGGCGGTGAATAAATTATGATAGAAGACAATTCCGCACTCACTACCATGTTAGTCAAATTGCACGTGGATAGGTTTGATTTCTCTGTGTGATCTTGCTATTTTTTTTGGCTTGATTGCTGGTAATGAATTGTAGGCGGTTTCTGCTGGGACTTCTAAAGCACGGGAAAGGGGACTGGAGAAACATCTCTCGGAATTATGTGGTCACTAAAACTCCCACACAAGTAGCAAGCCATGCTCAGAAATACTTCATGAGGCAACATTCAGGCGGGAAAGATAAAAGGCGGCCAAGCATCCATGACATAACCACTGTCAACCTCACAAGCAATACTCCACCGGAAACTAACGGGTCTCCTTCAGACCAGTCTCCACCAGAGCAGATGTCCACTGAATCGCCAAACGTTTTACTTGACTGGAATGCAGCTGATGATGGAGGAGCCGCCATGGTTTTCGGCTCTACTCATGGCAATCTCTTAAATCCATCTCCATATGATGTACCGGCAGATGGGATTAAAATGCAGTTGCAGAAACTATACAGCCACGCTCATTATGCTGCTCACGCCACACCTCAAAATTCGCTATATCTAAGGCAGTCCGCGAGACATCAGATTCATGGATAAAAAAAGGCCTAGTAAACGATCTTCATCAGAATTTCGATGTTGGTTTTATTTTTTACGCGTTTGTGTTGGATTGATTTAGCTTAATAAGGACTTGGTTTTCGTACATAGTTCTTTAACATTGTGAAATTCCATTAGGCCTCAAAGTGTAATGTCTTGAATTATGAAAAGGAAATTAATTGTAAATTGCGCTTTCCCTTCAGGGCTTGAGTGTGTCTACATTTCCCAGTCCGGAGGTTTATTTGAGTTGTAAAACAAACTTGTATATATTGCATCCCACGACCATCCTGCACGATTTATGCCGCACCGGAGAAAACCCCGTAAATAATATATGCATACTGACGTGAATCTAGACAAGACTCAAACACGAAAATTTCATGTTTTCGTGACAAATGTCCGACATATGATATAGTCGGACAACCTTACCGAAGTTCCTCGTGAATTTGCACTGGGGATGGCTGAGGTTGATCAGATCACTCTATGGTTGCATCACACGGGAATGATGTTGCAACCGCCAGGGAAAAGGAGCCATGTCATTGGCTGATGTGGCCGCTGACTCACTCTGCACCTCTTTTGAAAATTCCACAGTATCTAACATATTGCTTTACCTTTTTCTTCTCATTAAAAAGACCTTTCCGCCATGTTTTGCTTCTTAAACAAAATCCAATACCGGGCAAATTGACGGAGTGGCCCTCCACCACTAAGATGCTGAGTTTGAATTCCACTCGATAAGCATCCATCTACCTCATTCCATCGTAGGATGCAGGACGTTCCACGTAAGAAATGCCAATTTGCATTTTTGCCATTCGATGCTGGAGCCAATACCACTGTTGATGGTGACAAGACTTTTTGCATCAGCATAGTGCCATTTGTTTAGGTCTACCCCAAGCGTCATGCTTTGCTCTTTACAGGAATTGATCGATAACTATTTCGTTTTTATTTTTAGTTTTGTTTGATCTTCAAGCTCCAATGTTTCTTTGCTAGTTTTTCACGTGGGTAGCGATTTTGTACTTGTTTACCAGAGTGCGTTCACGGCTAAATCCGATGCAATTTGAATCCAACATAAGACGAGAAAAGCTGCATGTGATATAATATCTCAATGGATAAGGTGTAGAGTTTGATTTCAAAACATCTCGGTATTGTTAATAGTGAACTCTGGAAACCAAACCTCTCGACAAAAGCTCTACTATGTTTTGATGTGAGCATGCACCGGATGAATGGAGTAGTTGGTGTCCAGCCAAGGATCCAACAGTTAATAATCCAATGGCCAAAGTTGTCAGTGTATAATATACACCCATGCATAATAGCCATTTTCGAATGTACAATTAGATTCTTCTCTAACTATTACTTATATCGAGCCACACGATAAACAAGTCTCTAGACTCTCTAATAGTATAACTACTTAGATGGGGCCTGATGAATATGGATTCGAGTCCACTAGAAATACTCTTTTGGTGACCAAGTGATCACAAAATTTTATGTTCACTTGTTTTTAGATGTGATATTAAGAATGGAGAACAAATAAACGTATTTTTAGTGTTCACTCAACCATTAATATCAAATTCAAAAATAAATTACCATATATTATTAGTCACCATGTGACACAGAGAACGAGACATTTGATTCTGCAAATGACAAATTATGATGTGTAATATCGTGCGACTGTGTTTGTTTTATTTGAGTGGTCTCTTCTACCTACCAAAAATGTATCGATCGAGTTATATTGTGTGAAAAGAACTTTAGTGCACGTAATTGTCACCTTTGCACATATTAATTTTGTAAACCACACACACTCAGCATTTAAAAGTTACAAAGCAACATGAAAAATATGATTATCCTTTTTAATAATAACCTTTTATCTGCTAAGATTAGTCATCTTTCTGCAACTTGCATGAGAAAGCATTCTGGCCCCTTTATTCCAATTTTGATCAAATCTTTGTGAAAGTTTCACCGACCTCACATGGATATTAGGATAATCTTCGAGGAAAGATTGTTGATCGCACATATGACATTCTGTTATTGGACAGAGAACAAATTGTGGCAAGCAATCGGTCATTCTAAGTTGCTCTCCGAATTAGCAGATAAATTTGTGTAAGTTTTCACTCATTGTGTTATTTGTAGGACACGTCTCACAAAAATATGTGTTGTGATTTTTTGTAATTCAATCACCCTTAACCCCACTCGGTATTAATTCGGTGTGAGACTTGTCCTTGTCAGGCAGCACTGTCGAATATCTTTTCTCAAATTAAAGGATAAAATTAAGTAACAATGTTATACTTACAAATATTTGCTGAATTCAATAACTAGATGCCCTAAAGAATTTTAGGAAATTCAAGGGATGTATCCGAGTCACCCGAAACATAAATATACAATAAATTGACCAGAATTTTTTTTTTTTTTTTTTTGGCAATTTGCCTAATTTACCACCTAAGGTACACTATGGTACTGTACTGTATCAAAGTTCCAGATGAAGTCAAACAAGTCTATATTAGAACATTCCCATTTTAATGTTAAACTGATGCGTTCTTCTCCAGCGGCAATCGACGAAGAAGAACTCCAGAAAAAAGAAAGAAGAAGAAAATGGAGTGGTTGAAGGTCGGGGAATCATGCAGTGGGAGTTGGGGTGGGAGGGAAGGGGGAGGGGGAGGTGGAGGTGAGTGATGGTAGGGAGGTCCGCAGGATCTAGAGAGGATCTATTCCCCCAAAGCACCATCTTGCGTGCCAAGAAATTTAATTATTTATTTTTATTGTAAACATATTGCCATATTAATCTACGTTAAAAGAGAGGGAGACGAATTTGAAATCAAAATGCAATGCGTTAAACAAAAAAACTATCCATCAGAAATAATCCATCACTACACGTGTTAAGAAAATTTTGAGAATTTAGAAATTATTTAAAAGTTGAGAATATCAAATATTATAAATGCAACGTAGGAGAAGAGGATACTAAGGAAAATTCAATTGAAAATGAGAAGTTGCTCATCCATTATCAATTGGAAGTTGACTTGATCCCAATGGAAGGTCACCCACTAATTGCCACCTTTTAGATGGAGACTTGAAAAAGTCATATAATAATCGTGTTAGTATTAATGTGTTGACATTTTTTCTTTTGAAATTTAACGGTTGAATGCGTGCTGAAGAATTTCATGAAATTTAACGGTGAGTCTGAGCCACATAAAAGGCAAATATATACCACACGTTGAACTCCATAGTATAATACATTGACAATAACTTGTACCTAAGGGGCCAAAACTTTGTTCCTTCACACCAACAATTCTCGGGCGTCATCAGTTGTAGAAAATCATTTATCTATCTTTCTTGACATGAACGATTACGTGATGAGACAGATAGACACATATGGCTGGATGAACTGGTGAAAGGGAATTTTTCCTGGCTACAAGTTGAGTTGCAGATGATTGTTGCAGAATTGAAGTTTCTTACCAGGGGCGAGGGCCCAACCTCCTACTACCTCGCCATTAAAAGATAGATTTTGCTACTTCTTCCTCACCTGGTTTTGCTCCAAGTCCAACAGTATGAGGAAAGATGAGAACTGGATCACAAATAGATGTGTTCTGAGCTTCATATGTGTAGTGGTTGCTTGTTCCCTGTTGGCTTTTACCTTTTGGTGTCAAATGGTCGACAAGCCACCGCTACAGTAGGGGCACATAAACCATGCTCGTCAACCAAGTTTGTTCAGCAATCGTAACAATCTGCAGCTTCACATGGTATTAAAACTCCAGTTGGGAAACAAATTGACGAAGTCTGAGGCCATCGGATTTGATACGCCGATCCAATTGAGTCGGTTATCACAAGATCACTCTTCATTTTTAAACTCGATACATCCCCACTCTGCCGCAGAAAGTACAATAGCTTCCCAGTAAGATTGACTCAGCATACAAATACCAGTCGCGCTACTCCTGAAATTGAAACAAACTTCCTGGGCAAGAGAAGCTGTTCGATAACTATTTACAGCATCTGTACTTGTTTATCAAATTGAAGCAATCGACACCATCATGCTTTGCTCTTTACAGCATTTGTTCGATAACTATTTCGATTTTATTTTTAAGTTTTGTTTGGTCTTCAACTCTAATGTTTCTTTTCAAGTTTTTCATGTGGTTAGCGATTTTGTACTTGTTTATCAGAGTGCATTCACGGTTTCATCCGACGCAATTCGAATCCAACATAAGGCGAGAGAAACTGTACGAGGTCTAATATCTTAATAGATAAGGTGTAGAGGTTAATTTCAAAACATCTCGGTATTGTTAATAGCGAACCCTGGTAACCAAACCTCTTGACGAAAACTCTACTATGTTCCGATGTAAAGCATGCACCGAATGAATGGAGCAGTTGGTGTCCAACTAAGGATCCAACAGTTAGTAATCCAATGGCCAAAGTTGTCAGTGTATAATATACACCCATGCATAATAGCCATTTTCGAATGTACAATTAGATTCTTCTCTAACTATTACTTACATCGAGCCACACGATAAACAAATCTCTAGACTCTAATAGTTTGACTACTTATATAGGGCCTTATGAAATGGGTTTGAGTCCACTAGAAATATTCTTTTGGTGACCAAGTGGCCACAAAATTTATGTTCACTTGTTCTTAGATTTGATATCAAGGGTGGAGAACAAATGAAAATATTTTTAGTGTTCAATCAACCGTTAATATCAAATTCAAAAATAAATTACCATATATTATTAGTCACCATGTGACACAAAGAATGAGACTTTTGATTCCGCAAATGACAAATTATGCTATGTAATATGGTGCGACTGTGTTTGTTTTATTTGAGTTGGTTTTTTTTTTCTACCTACCAAAAATGTATAGTAATATTGTGGGGAAACAACTTAGTGCACGTAATTGTCACTTTTGCACGTAATAATTTTGTAAACCATGTCCATACACACTCAGCATTAAAAAGTTACAAAGCAACATGAGCAATATGATTATCATTTTTAGTAACCTTTTATTTTCTAAGATTAGTCATCTTTCTGCAACTTGCATGAGGAAAGCATTCTGGCCCCTTTATTCCAATTTTGATCTAATCTTTGTGAAAGTTTCACCGACCTCACATGGATTTTAGGATAATCATCTAGGAAAAATCATTCCCTCATATATGACATTGTATTATTAGATAAAGAACAAACTGTGGCAATGCAACCGATCATTCTAAGTTGCTCTCCAAATTAGCAAACAAATTTGTGTAAGTTTCTACTCACTGTGCTACTTGTAAGACACGTCTCAAGAAAGTATGTGATGTGACTTTTTGTAATTTAGTTGCCACTAAACCACTTTGCCTTAACTCAAGTGTAAGGCTTGTCCATTTCAGGCAAGCTGCAGAATATCTTTTCTCAAATTAGAGGATAAGATTAGGTGACCATGTTATATTTACACATATATTGCTGAATTTAATAACTACATGCCCGAAAGAATTTTAGGAAATTCAAGGGATGCATCTGAGTCACCCAAAACATAAACGTATAAATACATTTTAATATTGCAATTTGCCTAATTTATAACCTAAAGTGACTTATGGTACTGTGCTGTTATCAAAGTTCCAAATGAAGTCAAACGAGTCTATATTAGAACATTCCCATTTTAATGTTAAATTGATGACCGCTAGTGCACGGGAACAGATCCTCTTTGGATCCAAACTATCCGGATTCTGCGGACCAAATAATCTCAGCCGTTCACGTAAAATCATGCGGCTGAGATCACTTATCCTCTCCAACTTTCTCACTCGTTCTCTTTGTCAACATCCTTGTTTTCTTCCCCGGCGCCGATTGACGAAGCAGAATCCCAGAAAAAGAAAGAAGAAAATGGGAAGGGTTGAAGCTTGGTGAATTATGCAGTGGGAATTGGGGTGGGATGGGGAGGGGTAGAGGGAGGGTAGGTGAGTGATGGTAAGGAGGTTTGCAGAATCTGGATGGTTCGGATCCAAAGAGGATCTATTCTCCTAGCGCACATTTTGATATAAAGATCTCGTTTTTTAATTTTTTTAGACTAAATATACATTTTTTTTGAAAATTTGATCAAACATTTTTCTAAAATTTTGGTTATTAATTTCAGTTTTTCACATAAATTCAATTTTGTTTAAAATTTTAGTTTTTCACAACTTTTCCTAGACGTTTCATTTTTTTTCTTTTCCTCTTATCCCTATATTTATGCATTTATTATCTATCTCTATGCAATTTTTTATTGTTTGTTATAATTTACTCTCTTTTTTTTTGTGTGAATATAGTAGAATATTTATAAAAAAAAATTTCAGATTTTATTGTTTAAAAGACCTAACACATAATAAAGATTTGTTTGATTATATAGTTACATGTATTTACCTATAATATGGACACATTTAGTTTTATAGTGGATTTGATTTTTTGTATTTCTCGGTACATTTGGAATGTAAATGTACTAAAAAGGTTATCTGATAGAGACATTTAGTTTTGTGGTACATTTGTGATTTTTTGTTCATTTGGTCTTTTGGTACATTTGGAATCTAAATGTACCAAAAGTGTTACCTGACAATGGGCACATTTAGTTTTATGGTACATTTGGTTTCTCTGTCCATTTAAAATCTAAACGTATCAAAAGGGTTACATAAGAATTGGTACATTTGGTTTTATGGTACATTTGAATTTTTGGTAAATTTGGTTTCTCGGTACATTTGAAATCTAAACGTACCAAAAGTCGATACTTTTGTTCTCAAATGTGCCATAAGTTTTAAGTATATTTTTTATATATCTATACATGAAAAAAATATGTATTGAAGATTTTTTATTGAGACATTTTTAATAGAAAGATAATTTTTTTTTTTAAATACTGATAATAAGGTAATGAGGAATTAGTTAATTAAAATTTTATTTTATTTTATTAAAAAAAATGTCATTTAATGTGTAGAAGAGGATTGACGAAATTAAATTCCTATATTATAGGCAATTAGTTACTAAGTTACCTTATGTCTCTATATAAATGCATTTAAATTAATGACTTGGAAATTAAATAAATAGAAAATTATTGAGGTGGCAATTGATCAAAGAACCTTAATCAAATCTTTAAAAGGGACGAATGTTGAATCTAACAACTATAGAAAAAATGTAGGGCATTCTAATTTTCCCTTATTTTTATTACAAACTTATTACCATATTACTTTACGATTAGGGAGAGGGAGATAGACTTAAACTCGAAATGCAGTGCGTTAAGCAAAAAGACTATATATCAAGATAATCCTGTAACATGCCACATCGCCCAGGGAGTGATCCTTAAATGTATATTCTCATCCCTACCTAACACGAGGCCTTTTGGGAGCTCATTGGCTTCGGGTTCTATAGGAACTCCGAAGTTAAGCGAGAAGGGGGCTTGAGCAATCCCATGATGGGTGACCCACTGGGAAGTTGCTCGTGAGTTCCCAAAAACAAAACCGTGAGGGAATGGTAAGCCCAAAGCGAACAATATCGTGCTACGGTAGTGGAGTCGGGCCCGGGAAGTGATCCACCCCGGGCCGGGATGTGACAATTTGGTATCAGAGCCTAACCCTGGTCGCGTGTGTGCCGACGAGGACGTCGGGCCCCTAAGGGGGGTGGATTGTAACATCCCACATCGCCCAGGGAGTGATCTTTAAATGTATATTCCCATCCCTACCTAGCACGATGCCTTTTGGGAGCTCACTGGCTTCGGGTTTTATAGGAACTCCGAAGTTAAGCGAGAAGGGGGCTTGAGCAATCCCATGATGGGTGACCCACTGGGAAGTTTCCCGTGAGTTCCCAAAAACAAAACCGTGAGGGAATGGTAAGCCCAAAGCGGACAATATCGTGCTACGGTAGTGGAGTCGGGCCCGGGAAGTGATCCGCCCCGGGCCGGGATGTGACAAATCCACCACTTAAGTGTGTCAAGAAAATTTTGAGAGAATTTCACAATTATTTAAAAATTTAGGATATAGAATATTACAAATGGAAAGTAGGTGAAGAGAGTACTAAGGAAAATTCAATTGAAAATGAGAAGTTGTTCATCCATTATCAATTGGAAATTGACTCGATCCCAATGGAAGTAACCCACTAATTGCCACTTTTAAATGGAGACTTGAAAAAGTCATATAATCGTGTTAGTATTCATGTGTTGACATTTTTTCTTTCTGAACTTAACAGTCGGATGTGTGTTGAAGAATTTTATAAAATTTAACGGTGAGTTTGAGCCACTTAAAAGGCAAATATATACCACACATTGAACTCCATAGTTTAAAACTTGACAAGAACTTGTACCTATGGGGCCAAAACTTTGTTCCTTCAGACCTAACGACTCTTGGGCATCATCCGTTGTAGAGAGTCATTTATCTATCTTTCTCAACATACATGATCAGTAATGAGACAGATAGACACATATGGTTGTATCAACTTGTGATAGGGAAATTTTCCCCGCTACAAGTTGAGTTGCAGATGATTGTTGCAGCATTGCAGTTTCTTCCTCACCTGGTTTTGCTCCAAGTCCAACACTCCGAAGAAAGATGAGAACTGGATCACAAATAGATGTGCTCTGAGCTTCATATGCGGTGGTTGCTTGTTCCCTGTTGGCTTTAACCTTTTGGTGTCAAATGGTCGACAAGCCACCGCTACATTAGGGGCACATAAACCAAGTTCGTCAACCAAATTTGTTCAACGATCGTAACAATCAGCAGCTTCACAAGGTATTAAAACTCAAATTGGGAAACAACTCGACGAAGTCTTAGGCCATCGGATTTGACACTCCGATCCAATTGAGTTAGTTATCCCAAGATCCCTCTCCTATTTTATTTGAAAACTCGATACATCCCCACACCCTGCTCCAGAAAGTACAATAGTTTCCCAGTAAGATTCACTCGGCAAACATATACCAGTCGCGCTACTGGCTTGAAATTGAAGCAAACTTCGCGGAAAAGACGACCAAAAAAGTTCCGGATCAAAGAGTGCAAGTGCTTTCAGATTACACAGGGTAACTCAAACTTATTACAGAACTAAAGTCTAGAAATATAATTGAAACTTGAAATCGAAACCCTCTTAACCAAAAGTAAAAAAGTAACATGAATTTACAAACAAGGCGTGGTAAGAAAATGACTGCTTGTGGGAAAAATAAAGAAAAAGAAAGGTTGTATGTACAGCTCTAGGAGATGAGTGAAGATGCCGGATCCACGGGAATAACAGTATCTGGAAAATCTGTTCTCGGTCCAGCAAGTGAGTAGTATGCAAGTATATGGGCTGGATGCTCGACCACTAACGCCTCCCCCTGCTGATCAGGAACACCAACTCGTCTGGGAGGAATCAACTCTATATTCCAAAACGGGCGAGCCATTGCCAAAAGGTCGCGACCAGTAGCAGATACTCTGTACCCCTGCACCCACAAGTACCTAAGGGAAGTCAGTTGCATTACTGCATCAGCGAGTGCACGCTCGCTGAAGCAGCAACCCCTCATTTCCAATTTTTGCAGGCTAGGGCAACCCTTTGAGAACTCCAAAAGCCCTGCATCAGATTCCCCAACATAACCCAGAAGCATCCATCTCACATTCGGACTGTACCGGCCAACGTAACTCAGTCCGAGGTCAGTCAACCCCCCACGACGGAGATACAGAGCAAACCTTCGAAGCTTATGGCATCCCCTCAAAAGAGCTCGAACCCCATTGTCAAGTGGCAAATCTGTTATTGTCTCTTCTCGGTCAAGCAAGACAAGGCGAAAATCAGAGAGATTTTTGGAGTGAGTCCCAATGTATTCCAGAGATGCATTGGTGATGTCCGATACATAAACAGCCAGGTATTCGAGCTCAAGGCATCCCTGCGACAGGGCCGTAAGACCCCGTTGGGAAACAACACCTTCTTCGTCCTCCATGCCTTCATCTGCACCCCGCTCAATTCGGAGCCTCCTTAGTCTCTTGCAACTCCGAGCAAGAACTTCTAGTCCTCTATCTCCAATAACATTCCTTGTCTGTACATAATAGAAACAAATTAAAGTTCATATGCAAGTTTCAAATACGATTCCTACTTCAAAGCAAAAGCATTCAAGACACTCCTGATGATGTATAGATGTGAAATAAATCTTCCAAAGAATGGAAAATTTACAAGCAAAGGCATAAATTCGGCACCGTTTCACACCTATACTAAAATTCACACAGAAAACTTATTGTAGATAGATACACAAAATGGTTTTGTAATCCTACCTCCAGAACTTCCAGGTTGGGGCACCTCTGAATTAATGTGCAATGGTCCTCAGTGTCCAGCAATGCATAAAGGAGATCGAGCTTTTTGAGAAGGGTTGCAAATGGGAACACTATTGGCATTTCATTCTTTCCCATGTATGTTAGACCGAGACGGCAAAGTTTTTGGGGTAAAGTTACAACAGAGTACCTCTCGGATTGGTCGTTGAAGGAACCCCCACAAAATTCTTCCAAGACGGCCGCATGACGGAAGAAGCCAACCAGTTCCAAGATTTCGCAATCACTAATTTTCACAGAGGTTAAGGAGCGGCAGTTTTTGGCTATGAGTTCAAGGTCTTCGAATTTGACTTTGATAAGATCGGTCATATAAAAATTCAGAGTCTCCAGGACAGTATTGTTTACAGCAAGCGCGTGGAGCCAGTCGCCATCTTTCTCAACTATGGAGCTCTCTTCCAAAAACAAGGTTCTCAAATTCCTATGAAAGCATAAATGATAAAAACAACGTCAATAACGTCTCTCCAGATGACAGTTACAGAGAAAATAGTTAGTTGAGAATGACTGCAAAAAGATGCATTAACATGTCTAAAAGAACAAGGATTCGCGGGGATGCGCATGCGATGTTTACTACGTGAATGCCCCTCAAGAAAGTTACAAAATGCAGCATGCAAATTTCTCTTCCTTGTCCATAACCATGATAAACTCCGCTTGTGTAAGTTTATCTTACATTGCCGGTCCCAAGCCCGGATAAAGGAGGAGGGGGAGGGCGTCAAGTAGTCGTCAGCCGGCACTTCTACCTTACGTCGAATCCCTGGGATGCGATCATACCAACTCACATGCACCGGATCTCATCAAAACTCCGAAGTTAAGCGAGTTTTGGGTCAGAGTAGTACTAGGATGGGTGACCTCCTAGAAAGTCCTCGTGTTACATCCCCACAGCCAACTCCACCTAGTGGGAAAAGGCTTTGTTGTGTTGTTGTGTTGTGTTGTTGTCCATAACCATGATAGTAACATTTTGGTACTACGGGTGGAATAAACAGGGGAGTCGAGGACCCCAAATGTGAAACCTCAAGAGCAAAAGACCATCACTCCCGAGGTTTCAGTTAAGTTGGGGCCAGTCTTAAATCAGAAGTGACATATTTGGGCACCTGCAGAACCTTTCTTATGCAACTTCTAAATTTTGGGGATCCCAGAAGTGCTAAGAACTGTCCGAACCCAAGCTTTCGCCGAACAAATTACAAATGAAACAACATGCTGAACTGTGATACATAATGAAAGAATGAATGAGCCATAAGCAATCCCTGCAACTAAAATTTTTAATCAGCGATGTAATCCATACTGCAGCAGTCAGGCTATAAAAGTACCTCGTCCAAACATAGCATTATTCCGATTAATTGATACTCGAAAAAAAACTTAAAAGAGTAATAAAACTATGCAGCATGGAAGAATATAACTTCGTCCCTCAATTTTTACCAAAACAATGAATGCATCCAACGTTTCTGATTGAACCCACAACAAAATTCACCGCAAGTAAAAAAATTTCAAATAAAGTTGTGAACTTTACTACCTGCAGGAGCGGCCGATGTGCAAAAGCCCACCGGTGGTAAACCCTGAGCACTTGTCGAGCTTAAGCACCTGAAGCACGCGCCCACGTGACTCAGCCAGGAGCTCCAGGTCCGAATCACTAACAATCATCCGCCGAAAGTGCAGACACTTCAAGCGGTGGAAGGAGTTGGCGATCTCGATCACCCACGGCGTTACAAACCCTCCCCAGTCCTCGGGAATCAGATTAAACATCGCCGCCCTCGGCTTCCCCTTCAGCTTCAGCGACTCCAGGTGCTGAAACCGCTGCCGCAGCCGATCCGGGGTCGTGGTGTAGCAGAGCGCGATGGTCACATGCTTCCGCGTGAGCGCGTCGAGCTCGTACCACCGCTTGCACACCAACGACACGGCGTCGCGGTCCTTTGGGTCGTGGAGATACGGCATCACGCAGTCCATTACGACGTCGGAAATCCTACACCGCACGCTTCGATCCTCCATCGCTAAAAAGAAACGTCGGCGATGAAAATACTCACTCAAAAAACTCTACTGCTATTTCTAACAAAAAGTTTTAGAGTCAAAAGTGGAAAAAATTTGAATTCTTAAACTCAAGATCGGGTTTTCGGAGCTCCGAATCCTCAACTCCAAATATTTCCAGAAATAGAAACTGGATTTCCAAAATCCAAACCCTAAACAGTTATATTTCCAAATCCAATCCCAAAAAAAAGAACTAAAACGACACCGCAGCACCGACGTTTACAAAATCAGAATCTCAGAGAAACGCCGCAACGTGTCAAGAAACGAGCAGGAACAAGAGGGAATAGAGAGGAGCTAGAAAGCACGATCTACGAGAAACTCGCGCAGAAAACAGACCAATCGGATCGAAGACGGCGGAGCAGGGCGACCAGTGGAGGAGCGCCGGAGCATGGAGTCGGCGTGGACGCGAAGCACATGGTCTGAGAAGACGGATCTGAAACGTACGGTGGGGATCGTCCGGGCAGGAATCCGGCGGCGATTGGATCGGACTTTCAGTAATTTGGGGTGTTTAAGAATAATTCTGCGCCTCACAAAAACATAAGGGAGGGGGGATTGAAAAGGAAAGCGGCAGGGGGCGGAAAAAGATAACGGGAAGACGACAAAAACAAAGGTAGGAAACAGCAAAACGTCGTCGTTATGCAGTGAAAGTTGGAGTGGGATGAATGCGCAGTGAAAGCGTGGTCGTTTGGGATTTGTTGGTGGTGATGCAATTGCTCTGTCACTGCAGCAGATGCTGTATAGGAGTAGTTTAACTGTGATGTATGCGGAAGGACGAACTATTACCAACATTAGTTTGTCTTTCGTTTTAGACTTTCTATACATTCTTTATATCCTCTTCAATTCAATTTAACCGATTCAACCGTCGAACTTAAAAGATGCATAAAAAGTAAAAATATGTGTATAGAAAGTGCCATTCTTAATTTTATTCTAATGTCTTCTGAATCTCATTAATCTGATTCATGATTAAAACTTAAAATTGATCTTGTGATTATGATCATGGGACTCCGTCGAATCCATGAATGCAGATTTGAATTAAGAATACAATTATGCTACTCTTATCGCATATTTGTATCATCTCTCAAATAAAGATAAGACCCACATGTACTGGTGGGCGCTACCTCTATTAGAGAGATGAACAAATATGTAATAAGTATATAATTACTCTTAAGAATAATACTTGAGTACTGAAAGGATCAGTAGGATATCCTACTCACAAATCTTCCTTTTTTTTGGATAGAATTTTGTGTTTATGATCAGAACCGTTCATATTATAAATGACTCTATAAATATTATGTCTGCAAAAAATCAATTAAAACTAAAGTCATTTAGTCATCGAATTATATAAGGACAGTTGAACGAAAATGATAAAAGCATTACAAAATCGTTTATCTATTTCCTACAATTGATCAATTTAATGACCTTAGTTTCAATTCATTTTTCGCAAAGATGATCTTTACATAGTGATTTTATAATATGAACGATTCTGATTGTAAGCACAAAGTTTTATGAATCAGACATGAAGAATTTTGAATAAAAGCTCTACTCAACTTTGACTTTGAGTAGCTATGCATTGCTCTTGAATTAATTGATCCCCTAAGTCATGAAATTTGACAATTTTAAAAATGTAGATAAACTAGTTTTGCCTTTTGAAATCTGCATTAGGTTTGAGCAAGGTTTTTATTTTATTTGTTTTCCATTTCTTAAGGATTGTTGTTGCTTTCAATATTTTCTCAATTCATAGGTGATAAGGACGTTCATAACTTACCTACTTAAAAGACCAAATGAACCCATGAAAAGAAAAGAAAGAAGATCCAATAATTCACAAAGGAAAGTGGGCATTCTTTAAAGATAGAACATGGCCTCAAAAACACTTTTCTTTGTCTTTGCCATAAAATTGATTAGGGTAGACAAAGGTAATAGTGGATAGAACTTCGGTATAGTTGTTTGTTTAGAGCAAGTTTTATTATGATTAAATTTAATTGGGCCGGTGAGATGAAATTACAAGAGTCTCATGTTTTTATGATGATTGTTTTACGTGTAACATGATTCAATGTCTCGACACAAACTTTTATAATCACGAATGAAATTAAAAGTTGTATGATCTATGGGTTAACAATGAAGTTAAAAGTCTGAAAAGTGCAACTTAAGCAGTGTTTAAGATCGTGTTTAGTTGCTAAACAAAAGCATCAACGCACATGTAATGGGGGAGCGCGGATTAAATTTCTGCGCTTGCGAAGCTTATGTGGACCCTCGAGGGAGGAGTTGATGCGTGGCACGATGTTGTGCCGCATGAACCTGATCTCCTGTGTCAAAGGGTGACTTTATGTTTGAAAGACGAGCCGTAAACGGGGACATAAAATATATTGTATGACGTGGCAAATAGATTCGATCTTGATTTCCGTGCCAATGAAGCGTGATGGTGTTAGCCGTTGAATCCTTTTGTATGATTATCTATTTGAACCGTAGATGTTACGAGAAACATTTAGTTAAATGTTTGTATGGTTTGATGGGAAAAAGATCTTCTCCGAATCTCTTATTCTTAATTTATTAAATCAGAGAATTCGTACCATTAAAATTTGATTCAATGACTACAAACAAAGACCTAATTTATAAATTTATAATAATTTTAGCCGTTAAATCAAATTTTAATAGCACGGATTCCATGATTTGATGGATTAGGAGGAATAAATTCGGAGATGATCCCTTTCCGGTTTGTTCATGCTTGACTTGGACCTTGTGACTAGTCAAGTTCATGTATATTATATTATTGCAAATGATTTCGCCTGGTAATAATTTCGAAATTAATTTGAAGCTGCTTTAAAAGTTTGACAATTGTCAGTAATGGTGGATGATATGTGATTATTCATCTTCATTCCATATATATAAACAAAATTATTTGAGTTTTTACATGCAAATACAGTTTAATACATATATAAAAAAATCATTTTGATCACAAATTTGATATTTCCTGCGAAAATGAATAACTTGTTATACGTAAAGAACCAAACTTTTTGTTGTGCAACAAGAAATTGATGTATATTATTTCAAGTGAAGAATATATTTCCCATCATCTGCATAGCACATAGTATTAATTTGTATGTAGATATATTTTCTTCTATTTTCAAACGAGGCATCTTAGTCAAAATATGCCCGTGTTATAAAGCAAATTAACCTCTTTTTGGCATAATTAATTAGGACGGTGACTTCCACGTTATGACTAATAATGCAAATAGTTTAATATAAATAAAGCCAATATCCACTTAATTAAACTAGTTCGTTGTCATGGTCCACCAAATGAAAGAACCTTTCTAACGGTTTTCGTATCTAATATATATAGAGGTAGTTGTCTTCATTCGGTTGAGAGAGGTTCAAATCCAACTTATAGAGAGGAGCAGGACAATATATTTGTAACAAGTTCGAAACATAATTTTGAATAACCCAATTATAATGTTGTAATTTTATTATGATGACGTAACTTTGTTATGATAAGTTGATCTGTTGTAATTATTGTATTGCTTGTTATAAGTAACTTAATTCATACATCAATACTGGAAGTTAAAGTCGCACATGAAATCTAGTTAGATACATGTACGTAATAATGTATACATGAAGAGAAATATGGTTGGGTTTTCTCACAACCCACTGAACCCAGGGAGACAAAACTAGGAGCTCACATTTAGTACGTGGTCGTTCACTTACTGCACAATGTGGTCTCTCGTGCACCCCATAAATTAAACAAAGCAGATTAATGAAGACATTTACACTTAACTACGTATAGTGTAGATAATATCATTTTTTTTTAAATTAAATTAAATTAAATTAAAAAAACTACGTATATATCAACCTTATATACTTGCATAGGTTCGTGTAAATTATAAAATCGTATTGACTGCAAATACAAATTACAATCCAATAGCTATAACATACCGTGTTTCAAAGAGAGAATGATGAATTAATCAATCTAGCTAATTAATAGAGTGTTCACATTCAATCTGATTTCACATCATAAAAGAATTCACACATATTATTTTTCTCGACTCTTTTTTAGTACGTTAAAAGAATTCGTCCGACATTTTAGTCCTCTCTCACGACGGAAAATTGTATACAATATTTCTTCATTTTCGCCTGCAAGTTGACATACGATATCATGTTGAAAAAATGACATGCAGTATTAAAATCGAAAGTTGCCCTAGCTGACTCCCACAAATGGCTAATTTATTTGGTGGAAATATTGTCGACGAGAGGAACGAGTGAGTCGTTGTCATCCTCATCAAGTTGGGGATTTAGAAATCGACAAGACTATGGAAAGTCGTCGTCCTCGTAATCATCATTACCATAGAAAATTCCAGATAATGAACCCCAAAATTTAGTTCTTCAAAAAACTAGTGATTGCAGCTTCAGAAAATGGGGTTATTGCAGCAGGTGGAAACGATAGAGAGATCGGATCACGGGTTTTGCTATTAATCTGGGTGTTGGACAAGTGCTTGAAGCGGTGCTACGGGCGATATATTATGGCTTAAGATGGCATGGGAAATAGGTATTGAGACAATTATTTTTTAATCTGACTCTCACATAGTTGTGTTGTTGAAAATGAATTTCACATTGATGAGAGAATGGATCTTACATGTGCTTATAAGAGGTTGAGATACTCTCCATATTGCAATTGGTTTTATGGTGGAACCTCAATTTTCTTCATGGTATCAAAGCAGGTTGTCCCAAGTGTTAAGCCTAATGACCATACACGCTCCACGTCACCCTGTTTGTGATGTCCACATGTTAGGCTTGAAAATTCACCGCATGTGAGGGGGCGTATTGAGAATGAATCCCACATTGATGAGAGAAGGACCTTGCATGTGCTTATAAGAGGATAGGTTACTCCCCAAATTACCAATTGGTTTTATAGTTGTTAACCTTAAAACTGCCA
Source organism: Pyrus communis (assembly GCF_963583255.1). NCBI lineage: Eukaryota > Viridiplantae > Streptophyta > Magnoliopsida > Rosales > Rosaceae > Pyrus > Pyrus communis. Next base: position 24,033,474 of record NC_084807.1, read on the forward strand.
AACCTACGTGGCACGCAGGCCAAATAACTAATAAGCTAACTACGTCCTTCGGTTGTGTGCGAGGCGTGCCAACTCGTTGGCCAAGCTCAGTTAGGGAGTAAAATGTGCTGATGTGGCGTTGAGTGAACTGCTAACTTTTCAATCTTGTGACTGCGGCTGATGAAGGAACACGTCTCGGCCTTCGGGTTCTAGAGCCTGAAGACAAGGCTGCTAGTTCTGCTAAGTTCACAAATCATCGACACTGGGCTCGGTCTCGGTAATTATATTTGTGAGAGTATAAGTATGCCGAACCGGTATCAGACTATATGAACACAAATACTCGAAAGAGATAAATGTCTTGATGGTAAAAGTGGTTCGGCCGTTAGAGTGCCGAACTTTAAAATGTACCTCTAAATATCCAATCATAAAGCAAAACTCAGCGTTCAATGTGGCGAGCCAAGTAACCTGTAACACCTCACTTCTCCGAAAAGGTTGATGAGATGACCTCTACCAACAAGGACTCGAAAATCCTTGTCGACCGAGACTTGAATAAATAACCAGTTGGCCTTGAAGCAATGTTGTCTATCCAAACTGAAGGTGCTCCTCGGTAAGCTGATTTTACGGCTCCAGTGTTGTCTATCCAAACTAAAGATGTCGTTGGTTGCCTTCACAATGCTTTACCCAAATTGAAAATGTGTCGGCGGGAAGAAAGGGGAAGAGGTAAAAATCTCAAGGTTGTTGAGAAGTTTTGCGCATGGAAATTTGTGTGTTGATTTTTGGAGGGGCTTTCTCTGTCCCAAAGTATCTTGTATTTATAACATTCATATTTTTTGCTTGGCAAGGCCTGAAAATTTCATAGAGACCAATTGAAACTCAAACTCGTGGAATGAAAGACTGATCTGTGGCATAGGCTACAACCTATCTTCCAGATGGCTATTCGTGACTTTTCAAACAAAATAAAAGCCTATCCAGGATTATCACATCATGACCAAAGGCCTAGCCTACCTAGGCTTCTTATCTCATCATCATAATTCCATCACCTTTAAACCCATCCATGCATGCATCCTGATCCCCATCTAAATGAATTTCAAATTCATTTTTTTACTAATTATCACCATATTTTAAATGGATAATAATCAGTTCAAAATCCAACCCCATTAGCAGCTTCCAAGTGACGTCTGCAAATAAACAACATTCCAATATCAACTTAATATCATTTTGCAGCATACCACTTGAATTCGTCAGCAAAACCAAACTGATCCAATTCACACGTCCACACACCAGACATCCCAAATCAATTTGAATTGTACTACTTGCTTGGGGATATAATTCACATCCTATTTATCCCGTTTAAGAAAATGATTTAAAAAAAAAAAAAAAAAAAAAAAAACCATAATATCATCCTGTCTTGCATGCTTCATTATTTGATGCCCTGCATATCCCCATATTTCATCATCATTCAAATCAATTGGGATTTAGACAAATATTAGGTTCAAACAATTTAATATATTACCATGAGATAATATCATGACTAAAACCACAATATTATTTCTTAATAATAACTAAAAATCATTTCAACCACTTTGTCATCTAACGGTCTAAAATTTTGCTCATTCAACGACCTCGATTACTTGGGCCGATAGTGTAAAATCGGGTCCAAACAATAGTGGAACCTCAACTTTCTTCATGTGCATCTTATCAACGAAAAATATTGGTTTGTAAGGTTTATGAGATATCTGAATCAGTATGAGATTAGAGACGTCGGGATGAGATGTTCATGTAGATTCATCCTACATTTTAAATCAAGGACGGAACTTCTTTCTACACTTTTTTTGTACATAGACGGTGAATTTAAGAAGTGAAACAAGAGTGTGCACAAAGAGAAAAATAATACACAAAAATCATTTCTCCTTTGTTTTTCTACGGAAACCGTGATAACGGGTACAACTGCTTAAGTTATTGTATTTAACTTAACTACTTAATTAGGTCCATATAATGATAAGGTAAGCCATGAACCTATCTAGGTATGATGTTTTATCACGAAACAGTCCGTGTAATTTGGAGAGAGCTACCACGTCTTATATTCCTTTTATGAGCAATTAATTCCTAACAATTTCTTTTCGAGCTAATTAAGTTAAGTGGTGACTCGTAAAGAGTGAAAAAATGAATTAAGATTAAAATACGTTCACGTTCGTCGGATTAGACTGGTCACTGACTGCGGGGCGATGTTTTGTTGGAGTCAGACACAAGACAAGACTCTACAGTATACAGATCCTCCCGCATTTATGCTTTATTCCAGACCAATTTTTATCATAAATTCTTGTATATGTAGGTGGGCATATAACATGAAGATGATGGAATTCCATTCCATATAACTGCCAAGTCAAAGTTTAAATAATAAAAATGCTAGCACTGCAAAATTTTCCTTCTGAAAGCGGCATGTCGGACAATTATTATCGTGTGTTAATAATAATTTCGTGAAAAAAAAAAAAAAATAGAGGTCAAGTTTTTGTACTCATTTTTTATGTGATCTTTTTGTCATTTCTATTGTTGATTGACACATGTTAATTAGTTTATGACAACAAAATTAAAAAGAGTTAAGTTTATTAACGCGTATAGATCAATGATAATGGTCATAAAGAGAGGCCACACACAATGAACGCAGCAGATTTCAGGCCCTAACCTCATATGCCTAGCTAGCACTTGTGTGTTAGGGAAATGAAAAACACATGAAAGGTTTAGGATGACATCTTCACGTAAAGGATGATAGTCGGAATTTGTAAGTGGATGAATGTGACATAGGAGTGTCTTGCTAAATGGGCAATCCGAACCACGTACATCTTGTGCTTGTTTCCCATTTCTATCTCTTTACATACTATCATCACTTGATGACTGGAACAACCATGCGAACGTCACAAACTTAATATTTTACGTTGTTTGAAATCCATCCAATTTTGTGCATCAACAATGTAAATACATGAAGAGATATGGTGGGGTTTTCTTGCAACCCACTGAATCCAGAGAGACAAAAACTAGGAGCTCACGATGAGTACGTGGTCGTCCACTTTCTACACACAATGGTCTCTCGTGCACCCCAGAAATTAAGTAAAGCAAATTAATGAAGACATTTTCAATTAACTACGTACATATCAACCGTATATAGGGGTGGAAATTTTTACCAAATTACCGTACCAACATCCCTTCCAACCATACCATACCAAATTATTACCAAAAATTTGTACCAATTGGTAATGGTACGGTATTTGTATCGTACCATACTGTTTCAGTACGATATTGGTATCTAAAACCAATACCGGTGGTATACCATACCTACCAATATTATTATTATTATATTATGTATTTATTCATATAATTATTTAAGGGAAAAAATAATAAAAATAATAATAATTATTGTACAAGTGTAAAAAATGTAAAAAAAAAAAAAAAAATACAATCACTCATAGTGACAAGCTTTACAACTTTCATGAAGAGGCCAGCTTTAAAATCCAACGCTATAATCCATAAACCTTAAATTTATATTTAACCGTTGATTGTCATTTACGCTTTATTCTTCTTACTGAATTTCATTTTTAAAATTTTCTTTTTTGAAAACATGATCATCTGGTGGATGTAAGAAGATGAACGGTTCAGACCTTTGATATCACATTTTGATATTTATGGTTAACTGAAATATGAGTCGATGTCATATAGTTTGTAGGACTTTATAAACATCAAGCAATATTTTCACTAACCGTAAAACTCTGAACATAATATTAACGATCCAAACCGTTCATCTTCTTGCATCCTCTAATAGATCATGTTTTCAAAAAAGAAAATCCGAAAAAAAAAAGTTTGATGAGAAAAATGAAGCATAAATGTAAACAACAATCAACGGTTAAATTTTGATTTATGATCTATATGATTATAATGGCGAATTTCAAAGTTAAGTTATTCATGAAAGTTGTAAAGTTTGTAATTACGAGTGTTTATATATATTTTTCTATATTTTTTACACTTCTACATTAATTAAAAAATATTAGATTTTGGGCAAACTAAGTGGCGTAAAACAAAAGCAAACTAAGTGGCGTAAAACAAAGTGGCAATTACCATTGGCATACCATACCAACCAAACTATTTGGTATACCGAAAGTTTGGTACGGTAATGGTAATAAATGTTGTCGTACCAAATATTTGGTATGGTAATTGGTACAGAGGTTTCGGTACGGTAATGTACCAAAACCATCCCTAACCGTATATACCTTCCGTAGGTTCTTGTACATTGTAAAATCCTATTGACTGGAAATACAAATTACAATCCAATAGCTACATACGGCGTTTCAAAGAGAGAATGGCCAACTCATCAATCTAGCTAATAGAATGTTCACATTAAGTCAGATGTCGCACCATAAAAGAATTTAAACATACTTATTTTTCTCGACTCTTTCATGAGTACCCTAAAAGAGTATGTCCGATATTTTAGTCCTCTCTCACGACGAAAAATTGTCATGCAATATTTGTTCTTTTTCGGCCACAAATTGACATACAATATCATGTTGAGAGAATGTCATGCAATATAAAAAATAGAAAGTTGCCCTAGCTTGACTCCCACATATGGCTAATTTATTTGGTTAACATATTGTCGACGAGAGGAACGAGTGAGACGTTGTCCTCCTCATCAAGTTGGGGACTTAAAAATCGACAAGACTATGGAACAAGTCGTCGTCTTCCTTGTCGTCATTGTCATAGAAAATTCCAGATAGTAGTTGCAGCCGCAGAAAACTAGAAGAGACGCAAAATGGGGTTATTGCAGCAGGTGGAGTCAGAAACAATAGTGGAGATTGGATCACCGGTTTTGCTATGAATCTGGGTGCTGGACAAGTGCTTGAAGCAGAGCTATGGGGATATAATATGGGCTTGAGATGGCATGGGAAATAGCGGTATCGAGACAGTTATTTTTGAGTCTGACTCTCACGGATCTGCATATTATCAACGAAAAAAATTGTTTGTAAATCATAAGGTTTAAAGGGTACCCGAATCAATATTTTCCCTCCTTTTTACGCCTTTTTGGTAAGTCTACTTTGTTTTAAGAAGTGAAACAAGGGTGTTTACAAAGAGAAAAATAGTACACGAAAATCATTTCTCCTTTGTTTTTCTACAGAAACCGCTATAAGGGATACCACTTAATTTCTTATAATGATGATGTAAGGCCGTGAATATATCTAGGTATGATGTTTTGTCACGAGACACTCCATGTGATTCCTAACAATTTATTTTCGAGCTAATTGAGCTAAGCGACGATGACTTGTAAGGACCGAAAAAAATGAGTTAGGATTAGAATATGTTGACGGTTCATCATCAGAATAGACCGGTCATTGACTTTTGGGGATGTTTTATTGGAATCATTCACTAGACAAGACTACACATACAGTACACATATATACTGATATATGTTATCCTACCGCATATTCTGCTTTATTCCAACCCCATTTTTCATATTTATTCTTATACGAGTGGGCATATGACATGAAGATGACGGCATTGCATATATACCAAGGTAAGGTTTAAAATAATAAAAATACTGATTAGTACTGCAAAATTGACATTATGAAATAATAAAAATACTGATTAGTACTGCAAAATTGACATTATGAAAGAGGAAGCGTTGGACAATTATTTTCACGTGCTAATAATTATTTCGTGAAATGAAAATAATTAGAGATTAAATTTTAGGTACTTATTTTGTGTGTGGTCTTTTTGTTGTCTTTTTCATTAATTGATGCGTGTTAAGTTTATAACAACAAAGTTAAGATGTATTAAATTTATTAACACGTGTCAATCAATAATAACGGCCACGTAAAGAGACCACACACAAAATGAATACATATTTCTTCCAATGTCTAACTAGCAACTCGTGTGTTAGTGGGAAATGAAAAACACATCAAATCTGGTTTTGGATGAAGTCTTCATGTAAGGATGACAGTGGGAATTTGTAAGCGGATGAATGTGAAATAGGAAGTGTCTTGTTAAATGGGTAATCCACTCAAATTCGAATTAATCATTTGATTAATGTAATTTTGTCAGAAACCCTAAACGGGAACAGAAAAATTAGTAAACAATTAACATAGTCCGATTAGGGTTTGAGGGTTATCTAGATTGCCAACCTCAGCACGGACCCCAACCAGCATGGCCTTTACATTCACCCACTCCAATTCTTTATGAAAAGGATTAATATAATATAATATGATATATATATATATATATATATTATATACACACACACACACACTTTTCGTATGAATGGAGGTGTTCATAAAATTTCCTTTTTGAACGCCACTTACAATATCAAAAATTTGCTTTCTTGTATTACTATTTTATTATTTAAATAGTCACGTAATGACAGAAAATTGACACGTATTATTGAAATCAAACAGATGTGAGGTACCGTTTGGTACGTGGGACGGGACGAAACAGAGTGGGACAAGGCGTTCCGTCCCACGTTTGGTGCGCCTAAAACGGGTGGAACGAGCTGTTCCACGGGACGAGTTTTGAATGAATTTTCATTCCACCTCACCCCCCTGGAACGACTCGTTCCACATCTGTGGAACACAAAATTATAACCTCTCCGTCTCCTTCTTCTTCCTCCTTGTTTCCATCCGAGGGCATCTTTGCTCCCGCCGTCCTGTCCCGTCCCGTCTCATCCCGTCTGCATACCAAACGATACCTGAGGGAACATAAACTCTAACCTCGGTTACAACCATCAACTAAAAGAGCGTTTTGAATTAATCGGGCCACATCTCACAAAGAAGAAGGACTCTTCTTGTACTGCAATTAATATATGTTATTCACACTTCTTTTTACCTTCCAGGTTTCTACACACTCTTATTAATTTTTATTCGTTAATCTTTTTTAATTCATTCAATCTGACATCCGAATTTAAGAAGTATATGTAAGAAGTAAAACTAGAAGTGGATAGCACCGACCTTATTAGGTCTGTTTGGGTTTAGGTGATCAACTTTTTGATTTATTTTTCAACTTGGAATATTTTATATTATGTGTATTTGTTAGACTTGGAAAATAATATATAGCTAGGAATACAAGAAACGTCTTGTCAAGCTTCAACAGCACTTAACAATCCTATCAGTCCCGCATTGGCCATGAAATTAGAGTTGCATGCTAGCACCAGTAAGATAATATTCTTCCCTATCAAAAAATAAGAAGATAATAATCTTCAATAATTGCGATATAATTGTCCAGCGAGACGGAATTAAGTGACGACTTTTCAGCTCGAAGGGACAAAGTCAGAGTCTAAGTTAGTTTCTGGAGCAAAAGATTAATTGAGCCTTGAAATAATAGCTTCTGTAATAATCTGAAAGCGCTCTTAGTTCATCCAAAAGCACAGCACAGCAAGAACAACGGAACAAGAAGAACGAAAGGTTATGGATACAGGACGGTTCAAAACTCAAATTTCTAACCACGAACACTTAACAAATGGAGGCACAATATGAAACAAAGCCATAGGCCGGAGGGGGGCTAATTACACTTCCAACGCCGAAAACTACAGCAACTTATATCTACATTCTGTAAAACTGAAAAACACAGACCTACGTAACGAAACAACAGACAGACCATTCGATTATTCATCACCCCTCTTTACCCTAAAATCCGAACAAAGGGCGGTACCTTTATCCTCCGAACAAGGTACATCCAGCCCACTTGATCCCACTTCCTGTATACTAAAACTGTCGCGACTGCTAGAATTATCTAAAACACTTGCCATATTCGATATCCCAAGCAGTGAAATTAACCAGACCCATGGCTGCGATGCTGTTTGCAATCACGTCAACGTCCCTGGTTCCACTGTAGAGACCCCGGCTCCCAGCAACAATCACGTTTCGGTTCTCATGTGCATTTGATAGCATAGCAGGCAATACATCTATCAGCTGTGGGCTATTCTGGGTCGAACCACTGATTAGAAGTCGTCGCAGAGTCTCTCGGGCACCTTTCTCCAGCATATAGAATCAGTCTCAGGAATGTTCGTAAGTTTTGAGTGCAGGGAAGATATTGCAGTTGAAATAGCGGAACCAGCGCTGACGAAGTATCCTTGACCCGACCAGCATATATCGATGACTGGAATGTGAACAATTTGGTCGCACATCAAGGTGTGAAAGTTGGGATATGCTGAGAAGTTGGCCTTGGTAGCCTAACCAGTGGGTCTGGGAGAAATGTAGGGAAATCAGGCAAGGGGGAACGAGCCAAATTAAGAGATGGTTTTGTTGACAACATGCTCGAGGGCACATTGGGCGGTAATAAAACGAAAGTGGTGGAAGCAAAGCTGATTCCGTCGATGACTACGATTACCTTGTACTATTGCTAGTTTTTTAAGTGATTTCAATCCTATTTGCGCATGTAGTACTAAACCCTAGACATTTTAGTCCTCCCATGACGAAAAATTGTCACACAATATTTCTTCTTTTTCGGCTACAAATTTACACACAATATCATGTTGGAAAAATGATATGCAACATAAAAGTCGAAAGTTGCCCTAGCTAACTCCCAAAAATGGCCAACTTATTTGGTTGAAATATATTGTCGACGAGAGAAACGAATGAGTCGTTGTCCTCCTCGTCAAGTTGGGGATTTAGAAATCGACATGACTATGTAACAAGTCGTCCTCCTCCTCCTCCTCCTCATCATTACCATAGCAAATTCCAGTAAATGAACCCCAAAATTAACTTCTTCAAGAAACTAGGAGATGCCATTAAGATTTATAATGCCGATTGTAAGAAGACGCAAAATAGGGTTACAGGTTATCCGAATCAGTACTCTTCTTCCTTTTTACGCTTTCGTATGTAGACGAAGACGGTGGATACTTTGTTGTAAGAAATGAAACAAGGGTGTGCATAAAAAAAAAAAATTAAAATAAAAAAAGAAGAAAGTACACGAAAATCATTTTTCCTTTATTTTTCTACGGGAACCATCATAGAGGGTACAACTGCTTAAGTTATTGTTTCTAACTTCACCATTTTATTTCACTTAATGATGAAGTAAGGCCGCGAACCTATCTAAGTATGACATTTTATCACGAAACCCTCCGTGTAATTTGGAGAGACCTACCACATTTTTTTTTTTTTTTTTTTTTTTTACAAACGATAGATTTGTTAAATTAGGAAGTTAGCAGAGTTCGACCCACGCGTGACGCAAGAGTAACACACATCTTCACCGTTGTGGTATAAGACCGCTTGCGGATAGAGCTATCACTTATTATACTCCTTTTATGAGAAATTAATACCTAATAATTTTTTTTAGAGGCTGCTTTCATGTGCGGCGGGCTGTGCTGTCTTGATCAATGGACAACCCGCTCAAATTCTGATTAATAATTGTGTCAGAAACCCTAAACGGGAGCACTAGAACTAGTAAACAATTAAGATAATCTGATTAGGGTATGAGGGAAATCTGTTCTCGGTCCAGCAAGTGAGTAGTATGCAAGTATATGGGCTGGATGCTCGACCGCTAATGCCTCCCCCTGCTGATCAGGAACATCAACTCTTCTGGGAGGAAACAACTCGATATTCCAAAACGGGCGAGCCATTTCCAAAAGGTCGCGACCAGTAGCAGATACTGTGGTACCCCTGCACCCACAAGTATCTAAGGGAAGTCAGTTGCATTACTGCATCAGCGAGTGCACCCTCGCTGAAGCAGCAACCCCTCATTTCCAATTTTTGCAGGCTGGGGCAACCCTTTGAGAACTCCAAAAGACCTGCATCAGATTCCCCAACATAACCCAGAACCATCCGTCTCACATTCTGACTGTATTGGCCAACGTAACTCAGTCCGAGGTCAGTCAACCCCCCAGGACGGAGATACAGAGCAAACCTTCGAAGCTGCTGGCATCCCCTCAAAAGCGCTCGAACCCCATTGTCAAGTGGCAAATCTGTTATCGTCTCTTCTTGGTCAAGCAAGAAAAGGCGAAAATCACAGAGATTTCTGGAGTGAGTCCCAATGTATTCCAGAGATGCATTGGTGATGTCCGATACATAAACAGCCAGGTATACGAGCTCTAGGCATCCCTGTGCCAGGGCCATCAGACCCCGTTGGGAAACAAGGCAGTCTTCGTCCTCCCTGTCTTCATCTGCATCCTGCTTAATTCGGAGCCTCCTTAGTCTCTTGCAACTCCGAGCAAGAACTTCTAGTCCTCTATCTCCAATAACATTCCTCGTCTGCGCATAATAGAAACAATTTTAAGTTCATATGTAAGTTTCAAATACGATTCCTACTTCAAAGAAAAAGCATTCAAGACACTCCTGATGATGTATGGATGTGAAATAAATCTTCCAAATAATAGAAAATTTACAAGCAAATGCATGAATTCCTCACCGTTTCCCACCTATACTAAAAATTCACACAGAAAACTTATTGTACATAGACACAGTCGCACATGCGCATACGCATACACACGAAAGGGCAAATCAAAAAGCAGACAAAATGGTTTTGTAATCCTACCTCCAGAATTTCCAGGTTGGGGCACCTTTGGATTAATGTGCAATGGTCCTCAGTGTCCAGATAAGCATGAAGGAGATCGAACTTCTTGAGAAGGGTTGCAAATGGGAACACTATTGGTATGTCATCCTTTCCCATGTACGTTAGACCCAGACGGCAAAGTTTTTGGGGTAAAGTTACAACAGAGTAACTCTCGGATTGCTCATTGAAGAAACCCCCTGAAAATTCTTCCAAGACAGCTGCATGACGGAAGAAGCCAACTAGTTCCAAGATTTCGAGATCACTAATTTTCACAGAGGTTAAGGAGCAGCAGTTTTTGGCTATGAGTTCAAGGTCTTCGAATTGGACTTTGATAAGATCCGTCATATAAAAATTCATAGTTTCCAGAACAGTGTTGTTCTCAGCAAGCTCGTGTAGCCAGTTGCCATCATACTCAACTATAAAGCTCTCTTCCAAAAACAAGGTCCTCAAATTCCTATAAAAGCATATAATTATAAATAAAAAAAACATCAATAATGTATCTCCAGATGACAGTTACAGGAAAAATAGTTAGTTGAGAATGATTGCAAAAGCTGCATTAACATGTCTACAAGAACAAGGATTCATGTGGATGAGGGCATTAACACGAATGCCTTCCAAGAAAGCTCCAAAATGCAGCATGCAAATTTCTCTTCCTTGTCCATAACCATGATAGAAATATTTTGGTACTACAGGTTGAAGAAACAGGGGAGTCGAGGAGGACCCCAAATGTGAAACCTCGAGAGTAAAAGACCGTCACTCCCGAGGTTTCAGTTAAGTTGGGGTCAGTCTTAAACCACAAGCGACATATTTGGGCTCCTGCAGAAGCATTTCTTATGCAACTTCAAAAGTTTGGGGATCACAAAAGTGCTAAGAACTGCCTGAAACAAAGCTTTCGCCGAGCAAATTACAAACGAAAGCAACATGCTGAATTGTGTGATACATAATGAAAGAATGGATGACCCATAAGCAATCCCTGCAACTAAAGTTTTTAATCAGCGATTAATCCATACTGCTGCAGTCAGGCTATAAAAGTCCCTAGTCCAAACACAGCATTATTCCGATTAGTTCGTTACTCGAAAGAAAAAGAGTAATAAAACTATGCAGCATGAAAGAATAAAAATTTGTCCCTCAATTTTTACAAAATAATGAATGCATCCAACGCTTCTGATTGAACCCGCAACAAAATTCACCGCAAGTAAGAAACTTTCACATAAAGTTGTGAACTTTACTACCTGCAGGAGCGGCCGATGTGCCAAAGCCCATTGGTGGTAAACCCTGAGCACTTGTCGAGATTAAGCACCTGGAGCACGTGCCCACGTGACTGAGCCAGGAGCTGAAGGTCCAAATCCCTAACAATCATCCGCCGAAAGTGCACACACTTCAAGTGGTGGAAGGAGTTGGCGATCTCCGTCACCCACGGCGTTACAAACCCTCCCCAGCTCTCCGGAATCAGATTAAACATCGCCGCTCGGCCTCCCCTACAGCTTCAGCGACTCCAGGTGCTGAAACCGCTGCCGTAGCCGATCGGGGCTCGTGGTGTAGCAGAGCGCGATGGTCACGTGCTTCCGCGTGATCCTGCCGAGCTCGTACCACCGCTTGCACACCAACGACACGGCGTCCCGGTCCTTCGGGTCGTGGAGATATGGCACCACGCAGTCCATCACGACGTCGGAAATCCTACACCGCCCGTTTCGATCCTCCATCGCTAAAAAGAGACGTCGCCGATGAAAATACTCACTGAAAAAACTCAAAACTGCTTTTTATAACAGAAAAAAGAATCAAACCGACAACGCAGCACCGCCGTTTACAAAATCAGAATCTCAGAGATGCTGCAACGTGTCAAGAAACGAGCAGGGACAAGAGGGAAGAGAGAGGAGCTAGAAAGCACGATCTACAAAAGGAGGTTGTAAATACAAAAGAAGGATATTGAAAATGGGTATTGCTATTTGCAGATTTTTTTTATTTTTTATTTTATTTTTTTAATGAACCTTGCAATCTAAGAAAGTTCAAATTATGACAAAGTTAGATTTCATCACTTATGAACTGTTCGTTGGATTAGATTCTCTTATCTCAATCTCATTCGTTGAAAGATACAAACTCCCACTTCGTCCTTTGAAATAATTTGATTTTCACATACAACACAACAATTTACCTAGCACCAATTGGTAAATTAGTATCATACAATTTTGAAGAAAAAAAAATTATTTGAAAATTTCACCCACCAATGCCCATGAACATTAAATCAATTGAAATTTTAATTCTTATGAAATTTAAAACAATAATTAATTAGCCAAATTGCAAGAATATGTAAGAAGAAAGAATTAAAAAATAAAAATAAATGAGAGTATAAGTGTATTCGTATGTGTATTCGCAAGTGGAGGGAGAGTGATGAAATTTTGCTCATATGGGTTGCTACTTTTTTTTGTTGGACCCATTGTTTTTTTGGGTTAGATGTAGCCCAATTTTATGCTACTCAAGAAAGAAAATTGCTAGCCCCGGTGATGAATCTAACTCCATTTTCCGGCTCATTGGACATGAAATTTCTCACTAAGACTTGAAATGTAATAGCCTCACAAGCCCACATTGGAGATGCTCTAAAGAAGATCAGCGGCAAAAAGTTAACAAGAATGTATGAAAGAGATAAATAAGTGTGTGGACAACAATATCCTAAATTATTAGCAAATTAGTTTGTTTTTCGTATTTAATTTTATTAATCCAATGTCATCTTCTCATTACTCCGACTCGTGATTAAAACTTAAAACTTTGATTATGATCACGGGACTCTATTGTATCCATGAATGCATGTTTGAATCAATTGATTCCCTAAGTCATGGAACTTGACAATGATAAAAAGGCTTTCTAGCTAAAATGGTAAAGATTGATTTAACTATGCTTCACTTTGGTCAATGAGATTTGAAATCGATAAAGGTGGTTTCTGAGTTTATTCATCGACAATCATTTGATCATTTCGTAAAAAATCTCCATTAAATAAGAAACAAAAAAGACAAAAATACTCTCAATTTAATAAACAATTGGCTAAAATGATTTAACAAAATTGAGAGTATTTTTGCTATTTTATCTTTATTTAACGAAGATTTTTTTCCAAAATGACAAATCTATCGATTTTAAATCTCAATGACTAAAGCGAGTAGTTTCTCAAAAACCATTTTAACTAAGAATAGATAAACTAGTTTTGGCTTTCAAAATGTGCTTTAGCTTTAAGCAAGGTTTGGCTTAAGGTTTGTTGTTGCTTTCATAACATACCTGCTTACAACATCAAATGAATTACGTACCCATGAAAAGAGAATATGCACAACATATATACATATATATATATGTATGTATGTATGTATGTATATACGTATGTATACTTTTTGCATGAACGCCGGCGCTGATGAAAATTTCCCTTTGGAACCCTACTTACACTATCACAAACTTGCATTCTTGTATTACTATTTCATTACTTAGATTCACGTAATTATGTGCTTGTGACACTCAAGAATGTATTTCTTTACACCACATAACGCATCATTATTCTATTAAAAGATGCATTGCTGTAAAGTCATATTACTTTTTTAACTTAATATTTACATCTTCTTAGCATTACCCTATGCAAGAACTCTTAATCCCGAGTGATTTTTTTTTCATCTTTAAAAACTCCCGTCCTTGGTTACAACCATCAATCCATCAACTAAGAGAGCGCGTTTTGAATTAAATCAGGCCACAGCTCAAGAAATCAGATAATATTGTTCAACAGTTTGCGATAAAATTGTCCCGTAAGACGGAATCAGGAAATTAAGTGACAACTTTATACCTCGAAGAGGCAAAGCCAGACTCGAAGTCAGTTTCTGGAGCAAACGAACCATTGAGCCTTGAAATAACAGCTTCTGTAGTAATCTGAAAGTACTCTTATTTCTTCCAAAAGCACAGCAAGAACATCGTAACAAGAAGAATGAACGGTTATCGGCACAGGACGGTTCAAAATTCAAATTTCATTCATTCAAATTTCTAATCATGAACACCTAACAATGGAAGCAGAATATGAAACAAAGCCATAGGCCGGAGGGGGGCTAATTACACTTCCAACGCCCAAAACTACAGCAACCTATATCTACTTTCTGTAAAACTGAAAAGCACTGACCTACATAACGAAACGACGGACAGACACCTTTCGACTATTCATCACCCCTCTTTACCCTATAATCCGAACAAAAGGCGGCACCTTTATCTTCCGAACAAGGTCCATCCAGCCCACTTGATCCCTCTTCCTGCATATTAAAACTGTCGTGACTGCTAGAATTATCTAAAACACTTGCCATATTCGATATCCCAGGCAGTGAAACCAGACCCATGGCTGCAATGCTGTTTGCAATCACGTCAACGTCCCTGGTTCCACTGTAGAGACCCCGGCTCCCAGCAACAAGCATGTTTCGATTCTCATGCGCATTTGATAGCATAGCAGGCAATACATCTATCAGCTGTGAGCCATTCTGGGTCGAACCACTGATTAGAAGTCGCAGTGTCTCTCTGGCACCTTTCTCCAGCATAGAATCAGTTTCAGGAATGTTCGCAAGCTTTGAGTGCAGGGGAGATATTGCTGTTGAAATAGTGGGACCAGCGCTGACCAAGTATCCTTGACCCGACGAGCAAATATCGATGACTGGAATGTGAACAATTGGGTCGCACATCAAGGGTGTGAAAGTTGGGATCTGCTGAGAAGTTGGCCTTGCTAGCCTAACCAGTGGGTCTGGGAAAAATGCAGGGAAATCAAGCAAGGGGGAATCGGCCAAATTAAGATGTGGTTTTGTTGACAACATGCTCGAGGGCATATTGGGCGGCAATAAAGATGAAAGTGGCGGAAGCAAAGCTGATTCCGTCAATGAGCGGGGGAGTTCAGGATGTTCTGGTGAGTACTGCAAATCCGATGAACCTGGAGGGCACCAACAATAGTAAGGAGATAACAGAGGGGTAACCATGTAAGGAACTTGTGATGCAGGGTTCAGGGTCGGTGGACGAGCCAATTTCCCTAGCGACTCTAGGAAACTTGAAGATGACAACGAGCAACTTCTGATAGTTTCTGGACAACTGTCAGTTTCAGCATGATTTGAACAAGATGAATCGATTGTGATCGGTGAAGCAGTTGTTGGGTTGTCAATGGCTGAAACTAAGATGTCGCCTCGCCTCCTTAGCTTCTCCCTGGTAATATTCCTCAGAGAAGACAAGGTTCTGGGCAGATCTTTGAAGGAACTTGACCTTGGGCTCAGGCGACCCTGAAATGATGAATTTGCCTTCATGGACTGATTGACACCATGTCGGGAACGCAGGGATTTTGATGATGTGGATGAGAATTGTCCGTCTTGAGCTGTATCAGATGGTTCTGTGGTGGTATCCAAATCAGAAGGTGAGCCTGCAGAACTTGACACACTGCCACCTACTGTTGAGCCCACTAGATAGGAACGTAGGTGAGTTGCAAAGCAACCAAGGCGAGGTTCACTGATTCCAGTTAACTCGGCTATGGAGGGCTTCCTCTTGAGCAGATCCTTCATCTGTTACGGGGGTGAAAAATCAATTAGCAACCACATTACCAGACGAATACACAAACAATTTACATTGAGTTAAAACTACTGTTGGAACCAAATATATCAATCAATCTTACGTAATTTCTATACTTTAGCATACCTTTGAAAGCAATTCAATTCCCAAAAGTCTTGATGTCTCAGAGCACCAAAAGTATAAACTCTGGCCATCTGGGATTTTAATAAGGAAAGACCGGCCAGAATTGTCTGCTGGAATTTCATTGATTTCTACAGCAAAGCACTGGGATTTGTTATGTAAGGTGCACAGTCTATCTATACGACCATCATCCCCAACGAATGAAAGGCGTAAATTTGAAGTTGGCAAAACAGTAAGATTTAAATTGCCCCTGAGACAAAATAAAAAGTTAACGAAAGCTTAGAAACAGAGTGTGTATATATATAAACAATAAATAAATAAACACAACTCCTCAACCAGAAACTACATTAGCCAGACAGTTGTGCTTTGCTAGTTTCAAAGGAGAGGAAGAAAGCTAAGCATGTGAACACTAAGATTGAATAGGCACGTCACTCAATATTAATCTAATTGTACTTACTCAACTAATAAAATTATTTCGTTTTTTTCCTTTTGTGTTTTCATCGACAAGAATCCAAAACAATTTGAAGGCCTCACAGAAAATGGCATCTGTTTTCCATTCTAAGAAAACAAATCACCAAGCAGGATCACGAAAAACATTTTCCTTGAAAGTTAAAATATGAAGCCCTTTAAAATAGCCATCACAAAAACTATTATTTAGAGATGTATCAACGTCAATTTTGTATCTTGAAGCTAAAAAATCCGAAAACCCGATGACTAAAGAGCTTCATATCCAAAAGTTGAGCTTGCCAATGGCCAGCATAAATCTACAGTACACAACCAATGCAAAAAGGTATATCTTCCTGTTTTCCACTGATAAATGGGTTATGAGATAATTGTACTTCTATCAACCAAAAGCATTTCACATAAATGTTTGTCTGTAAAATGTAAATATACAAATAAACAGAAAAAATTCAAGTAACACGCTTCAATACACCATGACTGGAAGAAAGTAAAACATAAAGTAGTACGTTAATGTCCAATTCAGTTACGACTAGCTCGATGTTAATACAGAAACATATGCTTGCAGAACCAAACAAACTTCTGGAAGACGGTAGGCAGAAATGACATAACTCTGAAACACAACAACCAGTCACGCTCAATTTTGATTTCCATCAAAATGTCAATCATTTATAGTTAGAAGGCAGCAGCAAACTATATAATATATAGGATCATGAAACTACCTTTACTTCCTCTTATTTCAGAGATCATATTAGAATACTCCCACATTACCTACAAGTCAAAAGACATATTTACTTGGAAGATGAACACATTGTCACTATTAATAAGCTAAAATATACTCCACTATATCTACGAAAACATTAGTTACTAAAGATACACTCCTCACAATGTAAGATTTGTTCACAAACTCAATACTATTATCAAAATTCCTTCAACTCAACTTTTGTTATTTTGTAAACACTAACGTCTTAATTCACCCGCAAGTTAAAGTTAACGATACGTGCCAATGATATTAAATAGTAAAAGTAAATAAGAACAACAAACAATATCAGAATAGCCATAAATTGATTTATGAACAAAAGACTAATAGGTAATGATAAACAAATGCAGAACAAAGAACATTCAATGGAAAGTATATGCTTCATTTGAAATCATTCTGCTTAAACATTGTGAACAGATGTCCCTTTCTTCACATAAACTGATTTAACAAGTACATCATTAAAACTAACCTCCAGAACGTCTCTCCAAGTCTGACTGCAAAAACCACCATGCAGTACAAAGTGACATCAAGATGTAGTACTTTTTACAAGAAATAGAAATCCGCAAGTCAAACATGGTTAAAATGATGGTATTTCCCATGGCTACCACAATATGCGAGTGTGACTACCCTCTAAATCCACGATCAGGAATTCATGACTCCAAAAATTTTGTCACACTTAATTATATGCTAACTTTGGTGATCCAAAATATCTACCATCTTGACTTCTAGTTTACGATTTTTTGGCATGAACATGATAAATGACACATTAAGCTTTTGAAGATTATGATGTTTTCTTAAGGAAGAAACCAAAACATAAAGGACATTTGTCCTAAGAATGTCTTCTTGCATTCAAACTTGTAATTGAACATTCAGTCTATATAGGTGAAACCCCATTGTTCATTGTTCCGGATCCCATTTCCATTCGGTGATCCATAAAAATCTGTATGTTAGGTAAAGTAACTAAAGTATGTCCCAACCGATATGAGAGAGACAGAGAGCTTTCCAATCAATTTCACGGATAAAATTATGTTGCTCCACTGAGTTTTATAATTATCTGAAACAATATTCAAAACTATCTTAAGTGAACTTTCCTAAATAATTCTCTAAACATGACCAATCAAAATGCATGCATACAAAGAACCACAGAGACTATTACTCTCTTAAGTTGTAATCAACATGAAAAATGCAGTCCAGTCTCCCACACACTACACGAATGGATAAAAATCAAACATGCACAAGCACACAACTAATACTTCTATGCATAGTGGCCTGGAAATTAATATTGTACAAATATGAACTTACACGCATAAATTAAATGTTTGATTAACTGCGAAACATCAGACATTACTAACATCAGGAATATTTTAACCCAGCTGCCTGCATGAACTGTTAGAAGCATGACTGTATAATGCAATCAAGTAACACAATATAACCGGTCTAACACGTATTTGAATCATCGTATATGCATCCAATGCAGGGACGTGAGACCAAAGATTCTAGCGTAAGACCAAATAAAAACGTAATACTGGCAAATCATAATATCACGCATAGAATGGTAGTTGATAGTTTCATATCAAAAATAGCTTTTCCCCCAATATTAAATAAAGTATGGAGTGGAAGAGACCAGACTCAAAATATGATTCTGGGTTAACCCCATTTCAATAATACGTCAGCAAAACAATGAATAAAGGTACATTTTTCTGAACTTATGTGTACATGTACATGATATACACCACTGCAACATCATCATACGAGAACGAATTGCCAGACATGAAATTTTTCAGTCAAATGAATGGGGGAAAGCAAAAAAAGAAACACAGCAATTAAATCGAAAGTCGATGATTTCCAGCAAAGGTATCTAATTGCACAGACAATCAGTTCCTGTTCAACTATATAAACAAGCCAAAAAAAACCGAAATAATCAATTACAAACAACATTTCACACAAACAAGCACACGAAACAAGAGCACCAAGGGATGTTTACCTTGCAGCAGTGGGGCACAAGAGAGTCCCTTGCTTGTTGATCTTCCCCACACGAATAGAAACGAGAGGTATACAGAAGCACCTCGCTAGCATTCCAACTTCCGCTGGCCCGAAATGCTATTCATCAAACACAAACTGTGAGATAATCAATTTGCAAAACCAGAAAACAATAATCCATAACCCCAAAATTGTTCCAACATTTCGACAGATTTTCACCAGCAAATTCACCCAATTCACCAAAAACCAATGAATGGCAAAACAGAGCTTCAATTCAATCAAGTTTGATCATTTCTATCATACCTGACTCAATTGAGCTAACAATCGATCCTCTGCGACGTCATTCGAGGCATTCATCTTCAACAGCGGCTTCAACCTCTCGTCGGCGCGACACGCGCCCATAACCTGCATATCAAGCGCTTCTAGCCACTGCAAAACGCGGTCCTCCCGATTGCTCTGCTGGAGCAACAGATCTCCATCTCCTTCGTCAACAAGTATCCCCGTCAACCGCTCCTCGAGCCCAGTCTCACTCCTCGACGCCGGTCCAGCGGCAGAGCTCCCCACACCGTTCGTGGGGGACGAGTTCTCCAATTCCCCACCGTTCGATTGATCCCCAACGCAATCGATCTCATCGTTCGTGAGTAAATCTCGGTCTCCACGGTTAGTCATCGCAAACAATTGGGGAAATTTCCCAGAAATCTCAAATCGCCTTGATAGATTTGAAACCCTAATCGAATTCAATTCTTTTTGTTAAATTTAATTTAATTTTTTAATTTTGGTTTCCAAATCTGAATCGGAAACCCCGAGCCGATTGAGATTGAATCCGGAAAGGAAGATTGAATTGCCGGTTGCGTGGGTGAAAGGGGGGAAGAGAGAGAGAGAGAGAGAGAGAGAATGGAGGTTTTTTAAGAGAGAAGACAATAACTCTGCTGCAAAAATGGAAGGACAAGTAGTGAATGGGATCGGTTTTTATAAAGAGAAGGATTATCCAGCCTTCTTATCTCTCTTTCATGTCATCCAATTTGAACAATTAGTGTTAAATCACATCAACATCTTATATTAATTTTTCTATAGAGATAATAAGACAAAAAGTAATATGTGAGAGGAAATGATGGAAAGGAATAGGAGGCTAAAAAATCCTCCTCCTTTTAACAATGGAGGCATTGTCTGCTCTCCTATTTGGATGTCCTTCACATCCCTTCCTATTTGTACGGTCACGATTAAGTTATGTCAATATTTTATATTCCTATTTTTTTTAGTCTTATTATCTTTATAAAAAAAAAATTAATAAAAAATATTAACGTGATTTAACCGTGATTGCACAAAATAAGAAGATATGAGCAGGACATCCAAACAGAAGGGCAGACAATCTGCCTCGTTTATAAATACAGGTGGAACTTGGAAGGGGGTTGGACGATTACATGGATGCCTCCTTTATTATAAATACAGGTGGAACTTAGAAGGGGATCAGGATCCTCTCCTAATCTAAGGATGAGGATCCTCATAATTAAGGGATGTGGGCCGTTAAATGAAAATCTAACGGTTATAATTATTATAACTTTAAAAAAACATTCTGTTTGTAACCGTTGAATTTTCATCCAACGATCCACATTCCTTGATCATAAGGATCCTCATCCTTTGATTAGGAGAGGATCCTGGTCCCTTAGAAAGGGGTTGGACGATAACATAAGGCGGACTTGAATGCCGTCTATCAAATTCAGTTTTGTGTCCGGTCTTCAGATCCGTGCGTGATTGCATAGGCACCACGTCAGCTTATCAACCTCATGTAGGACCCGAGTGTTCATTGGGAGTAGGGAGAGGGGCCCACTCTGACACGTCAGTCGTTTAGCAGATCGAGATCATTTGATTCAGCAACTGAAAGCGAGTGAGCTCCGGCTGCGTCGGATAAGAGGGTGGCTGCTAGCGTGCGCGTTGGATGCGATGGTTTGAGGAACAACAAAACAATATTATTTTATATGGTTTTGGTTTTTTCTTCTTATTCCTTTCTTTTTAATTTATCCTAAGAAAATTATATTCGATCAATGCGTACTAGTGACTCAGAGAATTTTCAATAAAGATGTCAAAAGATGAATTTTAAATATTAATTTAATAGTTAACATGATAATATGAAATTTTTTTAGTCCTCCAACTCATATATCTTTTTGTTATAATTTATGAATGATATTTCTACTGGTATTCCAATTCGCTTGTAATTGATTAGTCTTATATTCGATTCTTATCAAAAGTGAATTTGAACCACATTATTGCTAGCTCATTGTGAGAAAAAGATTTAACTCACTCCCTCACCTCTTAGTGTAGATAATATAGTTTGTTAAAAAAAATTATGAATGATACTTGGAGGACTCATTTTTATGAAGAATGCAACTAAAGTAAATTTTTAAGATTTATAATTGATGCATTAATGTGCCCCACACAATAAAATAATTAAAAAAATTGATAGCACCCATTTTCAAAGGTCAAAATTGACAACAAATGTTAAAGTAACTCTCTTAAAAGTATGACTCTCCACGGACTCTCTTGTACCTCATGTTACCACAATGTGTTATAATGTTGACATGAAAATTAACCTTAAACTGTGAGGTGATAGAGTTCGGAAGGTCCCACTTTGAGAGAGTTTCCTTAGAATTTCTCAAAAATTTATGGGGTGTGTTAATCACATACCATTTTTTACTTTTCATACACCCTATTAATTTTGGGTACTTCTCACACACCTTATTAATTTCGGGCGTCAAATCAAATAAATTGAAAAAGATCAAATGACATAGATTAATAAGAACTGTGTAAAAAGTAAAAATGGATGTGTGGATGCACACCCCAAATCTATATGTCAATTCACGTAAGATTGACATATCAGTCAGAACTTCTTCCTACCTTCATATTTGATTGCGCAACATTCTACTTAAGATGTCACATTTCCTTTAAAAATGATCTTAGATGTATTGGCAACCAACTTTTATTCTAATAATATTTCTAAGTGAGAGGTTTTAGTTCAATTCTCGCTAAAGGCGAATTTGAACTACATTATTGTTAGCTCATTGTGAAATTTAGCCCACCCCCCTCACTTAAGTGTAAAATATCATTTGTTAAAAAAAAAATCGCAACAAAATACAACTTTAAACACGAATAACATTTTAACAATTGGAGTTTAATCAATCAATGAACTTTTTTTTTTTTTTTTTTTAACGAAAGTGAGTATCAATACCGCATTAATTGCGTCAACTAAGAACATCTTCAATCTCGTTCTCTGTCCACCTTTTAAGATACAGATTCTCCGAAGAGTTCTTAAATCTAGGGAGCGAGAAAAGAGTTAAAATCGCTAGCCGTTCGTTTTAGTAGTACTCGTCTCTAACTTCTATGAATAACAACGGTGAGATATAAGTTTAAACTAATTTCGGTTCCAAAGTTACTCGTGAGAAAATCTAAAATTGTTAAGGAGCTACATCTGTAATCATGTGACAGCTAAGCCAAAGCTCTTTCCGTTCCAACCGGCGTCTCCACCAACGACGATATGAAGTAGCTTCCTATCACTTCCTCTTCTTTGGTTCTCTCTGGTATTCATTTATCAGTGCTTCGACATCTTTCCAGAAGAGGCCCTCCACCAAAACTCCGTCCTTGGTGAACCTGAAATGTTACCAAATTTGAAAAAATACTGATTATGGTGTATGTTGATCTCTATATGCACGAGTATGGTCTTCAGAAGTGCATGTTCAAGTCTTGGTCTGTATGTGTGCACGTGGCGTTTGTGTGTGTGTGTGTGTGTGTGTGAGAGAGAGAGAGAGAGAGAGCGAGAGAGAGACCACTGAGTAACACTCTTGGTGAACTGCACTGGTTGATTTGCAGAAATCGATTTGGGGTCTGAACTTGCTATCACAAGAGTGTACATATCAGAGAACCTTGGCAATTTGGAAGAGACCACCAATCCAGTGCTTGTGAACGAATCCTGCGTGAATAATTTGCAACTGAATGAATCTTACAAACTTTCACCAAGGCAAACGTTTAGCTACACACTAGACATTAATTGATGAGTCTAACTCATAAAATTGTAGGAACAATCATATATTAATATACATATTGCACTTCAGTGTAAGCCTGTGTGGTTCAACATAGAAGTTGTTCATCAAATTGTACAAAAAGAAAACAGTACCGTAAATTGCTTACGCATAGGGTTCAGTTCAAAATGGTAAATACTAAAAAGAAAAAGGAACTATAAGATCATACAAATCAACTGATAAGAAAAAACATATATGTGATAAAAGAAAAAGTAATTCTGTTTAACTATAAACTACATCAAAAAAGACCAGTGGTATGAAAAACTGAAATGTCAGTTTGAATCTATTCTCACGACGGAACAAGAAACTCTCAAGACGCATTTGAGTAGAGACTTTTTCATATTCCACCCTACTGTGAACGCAAGATTTGATGCATTTGAGCATAATGTCTGAGACATGTCCCGGTTACATAATGCATATCCAACAAGCAACAGGGGAAGATACATCTCATCAAAGAACAAGAATATATCATATATTATCATATATAGACATTCGGGTCCTTTAGACTTTAATAAGTCACCACACAATTTCCAGTCAAACAATACCAAGCAAACACCCTAAATCTAAATTGCAGGTGATAGAACAACTATTCGGTGGCAGAAGGTAAAGATTTGAAATCAATGGGCTGCCCAAGAAGGATTGGACCAACATTAAAGGCGACTCGATATTGGTTGTGGACGGTGTCACGAGTTCCTGAGCTCGAACCTATGGAAATTGAGTACGGATGGATGCAACAGTGATATAACAACTGAAGCTAGACATAAAGATACCTAAACATAGTGTGTCCTATTATATAGGCTCATATCAAATTCATCAAAGCATACCCTGTTTGCAATTAGATTAGCAATTATCATCGGCTCACATACGGGCAAAAATTAATAACCTAAAAGCAAAGTATCAACATGCTATCAAGAATTTGTAGCGACATTTCCAATAAAAAGGAGAAAACATACAGCGGGAGGATACGTGAAGAGAATGGCATTCTTCTCCTTGGTGAATATGATCAGCTGCAACAGCACATTGAAGACTATATACGTGCCAAGAGTCAAAGATCAAACACATTTGAACCCAACACCCATACAACACTAAAAAGAACAAGGATCGAAAATTCGGAAACAAATCAGGCGTTTTCTCATCAACCAAACAGAAACTCAAAGCATATAAACAAATACAAACACAAGCAACAAGATAAACTAGGATATAAGACGATGCAGAGGATGAGAAAATCTCGGTTTTCGGGGAACTTCTTCTTGTAAAACTGAGCGAAGAGAGCGATTGCGATGATGATGGTGCCCAGAAACAGCCTCACATTGCTCATCCGCACGTCCTCCACATATCCGCGCCCCGTCACAATCTGTTCGAATTGCAGTGACAAATTCAACAAAAAAATAACCAAAAATTAAAATAAAATAAAAAATGGAGAGGGAAAATGGATCGAGAGGGAAGAGCGAGTAACCTACCTCGGTGACGGACTCGTCGAGGATGTGTTTGATAGAGTGGTGGTCGAGGAGATTGGCCTTCTTAGGGTTTTTGCTGGCCGAGTCTGATTTATTTTCCTGCATTTTCTTTGGGGGAGATTTTGGATTGGAGGACTGAATTTGACGGGTTTTGTCTCTGAGAGAGAAGAGAGAGGATGAGTGGGTACAGTTTCGGTGGGATCGCTGATGCTATTCTATTGTTAAGGATTAAGTTCCGTTTGGCATTGCTTTTTTTTCCATCAAAAACTGCTTTATTTTAAAGTTAAACAGTAAAAAAATATTTGATAAAAGTAAAATATGTTGCTTATTTTAAAAATAATGGACTCCAGATAGCAGCTTTTAAAAACAACTTGTAGGTTGCTTTTATAAGTTGCATTAATAAAAAGCAGAGTTGAGCTTATAATACGTATTTCAATTGTTGTAATATCTTCATTAATATTTAAAAAATAACATTATTTGCCCTTCACACGCATTTTATCTCTTAGAGAATAAAATGATTTTTACGACCTACCACTACAAACATTAACATTAGACTAATAACGCCATTACCACCGCCATTGTTGCCACTACCATAATCATAACTGCAACCGCCACCACTGCCGTCATAACCATAATTGCCACCATTGTTGCCTCCACCACCATCATAACCGCCACCATTGCCACCACAACCACAATCGCCAGCACCATCATTACCAACGCCCCTAACACCATTGTTACCTCTATACCCCAACCACCACATCCAACTATTAACGCCACAACCATACCTCCACTATAACCACAACCGCCACCACTGCCACCACCAGCATTACCAACACCCCTAGCACCATTGTTACCTCTACACCACAGCCACAACTGCCACCACCGGCATTACCACCGCTCCTAGCAACATTGCTACCTCTACACCCCAACCATCACATCCCACTATTAACATCACCACCATACCTCCATCATTATTGCCATCATCATCACCATCGCAACCACCACCGTTACCACCGTTGTCTCTGCCACTACTGTTGTCTCCCCACTTCTACTACTATGTCCATTTTGTCATTTTATACAATTATACTACTTTTATATTAAAATTTATCAAACGCTTTTACACTGCTTTTCTTATTCACAACACTTTTAAAATACAATTTACCAAACACTCATATGCTTTATTTTACAGTTGATTATTCTTAAAACACATCAAAATGAAGCCGACCATTAATGACTAGTTTGAACACCAGGAGCGGTCTGATCAAATAAGGGATCAGACCGCAATCATGCTTACCAATATGGAACTGACTGAACAGGACAGGCAGGACGGCTTTGCGGATCTGTGATCTTGATTTGGCAGCAGTTCAAAAACATTATCCATCTGAGGTTGAAAACCAAGGATTTAAAGGCCCGGTTGATCAAAGGATGGATACACGCACGGAGGGAACCAGAACCGGGATAAGCCGCCCTTGTTGGGCGCGGTAGAAGCTTACTCTGTAGTTGGTCTGAA
Organism: Pyrus communis; assembly: GCF_963583255.1. Lineage (NCBI taxonomy): Eukaryota > Viridiplantae > Streptophyta > Magnoliopsida > Rosales > Rosaceae > Pyrus > Pyrus communis. The sequence continues at coordinate 24,059,880 of NC_084807.1, forward strand.
GGAGGTGTTCCACTTCTCACCATCGATTCTTAAAAGAGCATAGAATATTAAACTGGCCCTAAATACCTTTAATTTAATAAACAATGGTCTTATTTAGGCGAACAAACTCAAAGACAAACTAATTTTAAATGTCAGAGATCCAAATTAGAAGTTATGTCAATACTGATATCATTTTGGCTTCAAAGTGATAAGAATAAAATAGCATCAGTCATCAGACTCTACTTTGTGTTCATTCATCAGAAAACCAAAAACAAATATTTTTTTGAAGTCTAGAAGTAAATCGATTCAAAATTTAGTTTTAAATCAATAACGAGGTATAAAACTGAACACGATCCTATTCTGTTTTTAAAAAGAGAAATATCACTAAACCATTCCTTTTTCAGAAAAAAGAACTACCTATAGACCCAAAAGACCATAAGCTAGTAGGCAAATACCAAACTTTTGATCTTATGATTCTTATTTGTTGATTTTATTCATGTTAGGTCTCCTTTTGAATATACAATTATTCATATGGTGAATTATGTCCATATGTAAAGCGTACACTAATAAGATAATCCCAAATTGATCCCCATAAATCCCTTGTATTCAAGGTTATCGGCTTACCAACAATGGCAATACATTTCGAATAATAAAAATTTGATCCTGCAATTCCTTGATAACATCATGAGATGAAATAATTGGGAATCGGGGTCGAAGCGAGTGACAGAAAAATGAACGACGAAAGGTTCACGACTATGGAGGCTTTGACTTTACTTTGCTAGTGAGCAAGAACCGAGCACCCTTGACAAGTTCCTCCTTAATCATGAACAGAACGGCAGCTGCAAGTACACTTTGGACTATTTTCGTTCCCATCCCTTTGTAAAACCCGTATAATCCTTCATAGCGAATCATCTTTAAAATAGCATCTGATGTGCCTGAAAGTAGAACAAAAGAATACGCAACATCATGATTCACGAACACGAAACTTCTATATCTGAAAATATACTGAATCGAAGTTTTTAGTTTTGAGGTTAAGTCAATCAAATGTAAAGCAGATTTTATGCAGGATACGAAGCTCTGGCTAACAGTTGAAAGTTCCAACCTTTATAGTGTTGCCTTTTGTCACCATTTGTAACCTGTTTTGCTTGAAGCCTCGACTGGAAAAGCAAGAGACTCAATAAGAATTTTAAACTATTTAACGTAAAAATACTAGGAAATAATGGATGAAATCACAATATAACGTTAATGCAAAGCAAGTCTTGTCTATTCCCACTTTCCCAGTCCCATCTTCTCCTTAATCTTTTTCGATTTTAAGGAGCTTAAAAGTTAAAAACTTCAAGATAGGTCAGTCCGGTTCGTCAGCAGCAATCCATTCACATTATAACTCAAGTGTGCATTGCTTCACAAATTTAGATCTGTATGTGTGCATTACCTTCACAACTAGAAGAGGATATGTCACAACCGTAGCCCCTAGTTTCGCCAAAGCACCAAGAAGAAATATCTAGCAGTATTAGGCAATCTATTAGCTCATACGGCAATCAAGAGTGAGTAACATAATATTAGCATTGTAAGTATTCTGATAAAAAGGTTATCATGAAATATTTACAGAAGGTTACCGATGCTGAAAAGTTTAAGATCTAAATGAAACCTAACCTCTAAAGCAGTAATCCCATTGTTACCCTTCTTATTCAAGGCACGTCTTTGCTTCAGCTTCTTCAGCATAGTTTCATACAGCATAAATTGCATGGAAGGATTACTCACCTGTGATCAAAAGCAGGAACAATTAATCATACTCCCTTACCCTGTATAAGAGTCACTTCTCACATACCATGATCAATGTCGGGAAAACACCTCTCCAGAAGCCGAAAACTCCACCTTCATCATAAACTTCCTGAATCTGTATATGTTCCATATAGAGTTAAGAAAAGAATATGAAAAGAAATATAGCTGGCACTGAAGCCCAACTTGTAAAACTCAGAAAACCGAATTCAATATTGAAATCAACAGAAAGACTACTATCCAGCCCACTCCTCAATACTTATTGTTGTAAATTTACCCACGGAATTACAAATTCACCATATATTTCAGTATCTACAGTGCACGCACTTCCTTCAGTAGTACTACTAATAGGTGAAGGACCAGTCGTGTTTACCATCAACAACCAGTTTGGTTCAAAATTCAGGAATTTCAATTAATAGTTAGTTGGTTGTAGTTATTTGAATGTTCTCTTTTGTTTCGAATCATCTCTTCAATGGTTATTTGAATGTCTCTCTTATTCATTTAAGTTACATATCACGCAGTCACGATGTTTGATACAAACGTTTCAACCCATGTTATGTAGTACTACGCAACTATATAATACTTATTCATCAGCAAATATGGCCCAGTTACAACCCCCCCAACCCACCACCACCACCACCAACAAAAAAAACATAATACCAACCGCATGTGCCGTGCCGAATGGAGGAGGCTCAGCTGCAGCAAGGATTTCTTCATCTGGAGCAGTTAATAGCTCCTGACCAGGCTGGGACTTGGCGGATTTTTTATGAGTCTAACAATGCAAAACAAGAACAAACGATAAATTAATAACATCAAACTTGTATACTTAGTGTGAGAGATGCACAAGCTCAGTTTGGTAAATTAGCAACACAGAAGGATAAAATAATTTGGTGAAGTTGGTAACTAACATCACAGGCATTTCAAAATTCTGAATCAGTTCTAAATCCTGAAATGAAGTGTTCTTCAACGGTCACTTTTAACAAAGGCAACTACCCACATAAGACATTCAAATATAAACTATCCTGTCACTTGATTTGGAGATTCAATGAAATTTGAGACTAATGTCAATTAGCTTTTTCATTTTACCTGCATACGCGTAACAATTACCCATATAGGATTTGTGAACAGCACATTCACGCACCTACAGGAATAAAATTGAGATGACGTTTTCAGCAACAAATCATATGACTAAGAAAAAAACTATCAATAAAAAATATAGTTCTGCCAAAACTTTTCTGTTCTCTTGATCCGCTTTTTCTTAAAAGCTTTCAGAAAGAGCGAATGCAACCATTTGAGGAAATGATACCTTTATAGCTTTGAATATATAAGAAACAGACAATGTCCCGAGGCCCATAATCATATGAATAAAGAAATACCCAGATAATGCAGCAACCAAAAGTGAAGAGAGCATTCCGACAGACCCATCACCAACCCCCATCTTCCTCCGTTCAAGAGCAGCAGCTTCAGCCTTGTTCCTGAATATTTGATAGAAATAATAGTAAACACCCTGTACCAATAAAATCGCAAGTGCATAAGAAACCATATAACCAAATAAAAAATTATTTATGCGGATTTACACAATACATGGTTTATAGGTAACCTACTTTGTGAGAGAAGAATATAAGTTGCCGTATATCATGTAACACAAACGAAGTTCTGACTCAAAAGACGCTACAAAAAGAGCATTAAAGTTTATTTAGCTAACGATGGGAAAGCACATTGCAGCAGGCAGACTTGTTTCACTTTGTTATTCACAAGACTGCATAAGCATAAACAAAATGCTCAGGGTTGTCTCCTTTTATGTAATATTAGCAGTTCAAATGCTTTCATTGATGATGCAGATCAACGCAAACTGTTACCATCACTAACTCGCAGAAAGCATCCATCCGCTAATATCAAATGGACTCAAATTTATGTTTTGATTAGGTGTAGTGGTGTTCAGGGAAGCCAGCCATGCCTCCGTAGGTTTGGGCAGCATCCATCACTAACACATGATTTATCAAATGGACTCAATTTATAAAAACTAATGAAATAAATAATAACTGTGCCAGTACACATAATATGTTTTGATTAGGTGTAGTGGTGTTCAAGGAAAAAAGCCAGCCATGCCTCCGTAGGTTTGGGCAGCTTCACGCACACAGCCTAACAATGGAGGCTAGATAATTTTGGGATAACACAATTGCAATCACTAGGACTAACCAAGAGGATAACTTATCAATGGTATCTGTTATTTTGTCCTACAGGATTCTGGCCAATCGAAAACCCAAGTAACACCATTGCTCGGATAGTATAAGAGATGTCCTGTAAATAAGTCCACACTGCTCTACAATCTATTTAATTCAGTTTCCGCTCCGTTAGAAACAGTTCCAAATTTCTGCTCTTTCCCATCAATTCCTTAGCTAGCAAACAATCAATGTCAACTTTGTGCAATAGTTCCTAAGAGCGCATATAATTTCGCTCGCTCCATCCTAGTTTCTAATCATTGTAACAATTAGAATGAAATTACTATTCGAAGAAGTAAAACAATCCAGCAAAGAGCTTCACCTGAGATGCTGCCGTGCCCACCAACGATGGCGTCAAACCTCCATACAACCGTTCCCATCCTTCATTTTTTATAACCTGCACATCAAATTCACACACGCGCCAAATAATAAAATACGGTGAAACAAACAGAGAAACGTGTCCTTTCTCAGATTTTCCCGTCCATTTTCTCAGCAACCAAACAAGGTAAAATACTAAAAGTTTACGAAAACTTCAAAACGAAGATGAAAATTGGAAAAGGAAAGACCTGACATATGTGCTCCACAGTTCCGAGTTTCTTCTTCTTCTCCTTCAGATCACGGTCCGTTTGTTGACGAGTATTCACCTGCAGCAGATCAGGACCCAAAAAATTAACCAAAAATAAAGAAAAACAATTACGAAAGGCGCCAGAGTGGAGAAATTTTGTACAGTCTGAAGAGGATAGGTGATGAGCTGGGCGATGATCCCGCCGCCAGCTCCGGCGAGCCCATTGATCAAAGCGTCGGACATATTTGCTCGAGAAAATGTTTGTGAAGGTTTCCTATTTTCTCGGGAAAATGTAGCGAGCCATCGAGGGTACGGAGATCTGAAATTTTTATGGTTGTTGGGAGAAGGGTCTCTGACTTTGGCCTTATCGAAGGTACTCAGAAAGCAGTCATGCTGATGGCAATCGCGATCGGGGCCCGCCTCATCGGTTAGTTGTTCCGTTCAAGAAGGCTTTTGACGTGTGGTCGGTTCTTTTCCTTTTGACCATTTTGCCCTTCAATTTTGATTTTGTTTGTGAAATATTAAATGAAACTTGAAAAAATAAAAAATAAATCTACAAGGAGAATATTCTTCAAGAGGAATGCTTGTGAGAGTAGTGATCTTCCTCATTTATGTTTTATTTATCGAAAATGGTAGGAAGACCAAATTTGTTTGTTTTTGCTGGGTTTTTCTCTATAATTTTTGTTTTTGTTTGATGTCTTCTATTAGCCTATCTCCAACCGAAGAAGGGTTAGACGGCTCGTTTTAGCCCTTTGGCCCTTCAAGAAATTAATATTTTAATAAACAGTGCAAGACCATATTTGTTACCATCTCCAACCAAGGGCCAGAGGGCCATAGGCCAAAAGTAGCCATGTGACAAAAAACCATATTCAGCCGAGGGCCAAAGGGATATAGTATGGAATGTGAAAAATTGAAATAAAATGAGGTAAAATAGTATGGAATGATGAAAAATATGTGAGAAATGGAGTAGGAAAAAAATTAGAAATTAAAAAAAAGAAAAAGTCCAAAAAAAAAAAAAAGGGTTAGGCAAATGGAAAATAACCAAAAATAAAATAGTGGGCTGGCTGAAGATGGCCAGCCCTCTGGCCTAATTGGCTTGTTTTGGCCTGGTGGGGCCCACAAACCCTTTAGCCTAACCCTTGGTTGGAGACAGTTTTTGGCCCTCTGACCCTTTGAACCCTTCGGTTGGAGATGATCTTAGGTCTTTAATTTTTATATACAGCTTGGCAATGGTAAGGATGATGAACAACGGTATAATTAATTGCACCAGAGCGCTATAGAAGAAAAGAATGATGAACAAGAAAAATTCTTGTACTCGAACGAAGAAGTGGTTTTGACTATCGACATCTACCCTACTTATACTACAATATTTTGTATTGATAGACACTACCAACTTGTCTTATGGGTTGAACCCGATAAAAAATACGAGTCGAATCATACATAGACTGGCTAAACCAAGATGGAATCAACGATTGTATTTTCAACTCAGCACCAACCTTTTGGGATGAGGATCTCTGCACGTTGAGGTGCTAAGGTTTGGGAAGACGAGTCCGACCCAAGGACCTTCAATGGGACATCTAGTGTGAGCTGGACTAGAATCTCGTTGTCAAAGATGAAAAAAAGAAGGCCGGTTTGGACTGGTAAAGACTAAAGAGTGAAGGGCATGTACTAAAAGCTTAAGGGCTTTATTTTTGTCGATGAAACATAGTCAACATATAAGCTTAGATGAGTGACCTAACTAGTTAGATTGTTATTGAGATTTTGGATTTTTAGATAGTTCTTCATTAAATATGAGGTACTCATACAATTTCTTTTATTCTAATTCCAATTTTGGACTTCTTGATGATAGAAAAACTAAAATTATATGCATATTTATGATGCTTAATTACTTTGATTCTTTGAACTAGAAAAGTAGGGCGTTTTAGCAAAAAATAGTCATTGAAATTGACATAACTCCTCACTTTGGTCTCTTATATTTGAAATCAACAGAAGTGCTCCCTAAGTTTGACCACCATTAATCATTTTGATCATTTTGTTAAAAATTCTGTTAAATAAGGACCAAAATGACAAACATAATCTCACCTTAATAAACAATAGGCTATGGTGTTTTGACAAAATTGAGGGTATTTTTGTTATTTTATCCTTATTTAAGGGGCATTTTTCACTGAATGTTCAAAATGATTAATTGTGAACAAACTCAGGAACATTTTCTATCAATTTCAAATTTCAAAGATCAAAATGAAAAATTATGTCAATCAGACATTTTCACTAAAAAGCCGCAAAGTAAATATGGAATCTTCAAGATCCTAGTGTCACGGGATGACTCTTTAAGCCTTCTCCAAATGAGCTCGAGCAAGTTCGTGGGCTAATTGCCACTCCTTAGCGGTTTTGAAAGCGGCTGGACTATTCCCCGTGTAGCCAGTCACGACCGTGTTCGGGGTCAAGGGTTGTTGCCCTACAGCCAACTCGAACGGACTTTTCCCCGTCGACTCCGAACGTTGGAAGTTATAAGAGAATTGGGCAACATCAAGTAACTTAGCCCAATCTCGTTGATTGGCACTAACATAGTGCCGCAAATAAGTCTCTAACAATGCATTAACCCGCTCCGTTTGTCCGTCAGTCTGGGGATGAAAAGCGGTGGAAAAGTCTAATTTTGAGCCAAGTAGCTTGAAGAGCTCCTTCCAAAATCTACCCGTGAAGCGAGCATCTCGATCACTGACTATGCTCCTCGGAACACCCCAATACTTCACCACGTGCTTTAGAAACAAGCGTGCAGCTACTTCGACTGTGCACTCCACAGGTGTGGGTATGAAAGTGGCATATTTGGTGAATCTATCGACCACGACGAAGATAGATCCACATCCATCAGACTTGGGCAAATGTGTGATGAAATCCATGGTTAGACACTCCCATGGTCTTGATGGGGTGGGAAGTGGTTCCAACAATCCTCCCGGTTGCCTTTGTTCCACTTTGTCTTGTTGGCACACAAGACAAGTCTTCACGTATGAATCTACATCATCCCGCATTTGCGGCCAATAATAAGCATCGCTCACCAAAGCCAACGTGCGGTGAGTGCCAGGATGTCCTGCCCACATTGAGTCATGGCACTCCTTCAGGATTTCTTTCCTTAAGCTTCCCCACTTTGGGACGTAGATCCGCTTGCCTTTGGTGTATAACAAGCCGTCCTCAAGCCAAAACCTTCTTGTCTTCCCATCCTTGACGAACTCCACAGTGTTCTTGGCTTGGACGTCATGTGATAAACCTTCTTGGACACGGCCCAAGAGATGGCTTTGCGGCTTGAGTACCGTAGCCATTAACTCTACTCGTCTACTTAGAGCATCGGCCACCACGTTCTCCTTTCCTTGCTTGTACTCTAGCTTGTAATCAAACTCCGCTAAGAACTCTTGCCACCTTGCTTGCTTAGGTGTGAGCTTTTGTTGGGTTTGAAAGTAGCTAGTGGCAACGTTGTCCGTCTTGATGATGAAGGGAGTACCAAGCAAGTAATGCCTCCAAACTCTAAGGCAATGGACGATGGCGGTCATCTCCTTTTCATGGGTCGTGTACTTCTTCTCGGCATTGTTTAGCTTGCGACTTTCATAGGCTATCGGATGTCCCTCTTGCATCAACACTCCTCCTATGGCAAAGTCGGAAGCATCAGTGTGCAACTCAAATGGCTTACTAAGGTCGGGTAACCTCAGTACAGGCTCCTCCATTAGGGCCTTCTTCAACCTCTCAAAGGCCTCTTGACACCGATCCGTCCATTCCCATGCCTTGTTCTTCTTAAGAAGGTCTGTTAAGGGTGCCGCTATGGCTGAATACCCTTTAATGAATCTTCGATAGTAGTTGGCTAGCCCCAGAAAGGATCGTAGTGTTGGTACCTTGGTCGGCGGTTCCCACTCTTGAATGGCCTTGATCTTGCCCTTTTCCATCATAAGTTTCCCCTCCTTTATCTTGTGGCCAAGAAATTCTACTTCTTTTGTGGCAAAGAAGCATTTCTCCTTCTTGACATAGAGTTCATGCTCCCGAAGGGTCTTGAACACTATGCGCAAGTGCTTGACGTGCTCCTCCAATGTCTTGCTATAGATAACGATATCATCAATGTAAACCACGACAAACTTGTCAAGATAAGGATGGAATACCTTGTTCATCAATGTGCAGAATGTTGCAGGGGCATTGGTCAGACCAAATGGCATGACTTTATACTCGAACGATCCATATCTAGTCACCATCGCCGTCTTCGATTCGTCTCCAGGGGCTATCCTCACTTGGTAGTATCCTGATCGAAGATCTAACTTTGTGAAGTACCTTGCTTCACCAAGTTGATCGAATAAGTCGGCGATCAACGGAAGTGGGTACTTGTTCTTGATGGTAATCTTGTTCAATGCTCGATAGTCGATGCACAACCTTAGGCTACCTTCTTTCTTGCGTTGGAACAAGACGGGTGCACCATATGGGGACTTGGAAGGTTGGATGTAGCCAGCATCAAGTAGTTCGTTGAGTTGCTTCCTCAATTCCTCCAACTCGGGTGGCGACATCCTATAAGGTGATTTGGAGGGAGGCTTAGCACCAGGCTCCAACTCAATCGCATGGTCGACCTCTCTCCTTGGTGGCAACTTCTTTGGCAGTTCCTTAGGCATCACGTCCGCAAACTCCATAAGGACGGCTTCCACTTGTTTCGGCAAAGGCCCGTACTTCTCCTCCCCTTCATTCAACATTAGGGTTGCAAGAAATGTGGCCTCGCCTTTCTTCCAGGACTTGGCAAATTGAATTGCCGACAAATGCTGGGTACACTTCTTGGCTTGCCTCTCCAATGGCACCAGGCAAGGTTGTCTTCCGTCGTCCAAGATACAAAAAATATTGTAGAAGGGAATGGGAAAGGCTCGTACCTTGTCCATGAACTCTAACCCAATGACTACGCCATAGTCGTCCATCTTGACTATGGTGAAGTCGATCTTTCCCTTCCATGCGCCAATGTCTACTTGTACATTGCGCGCAATTCCGACAATGGAGGTGGCAGCGGAATTTACCGTCTTCACGCTACCGGGCTCCTTTGTGACTCGGAGGCCAAGCCTTGTAGCTTCCTCCGACGTCATGAAGTTGTGGGTTGCTCCCGTGTCCACCAACACACGCGTTGTCTTGTCACCAGTCTTGACGTCGACGAACAATGATCCTCCCTCAACTTGAGCCTTAGGTTGTGGGAGGGTTGTTTGGATGACATTCAGTAGACGGATGCATCCCATCCTTGCATCGTTACTCTCCTCGACCTTGTCCTCCTTGAAAGCCATGGCCTTAAGGGCCTTCTTTTGTGGGTAATCTCGCATCATGTGAGGGCCGTCGCATAAGTAACAAGTGGGTTGCCAAGACTTACCCTTGCTTTTGTCATGCTTACCAGCTTTCTTCTCCTTCGGTTTGCTTGTCTCAGCCTTATCCTTCGGCTTATGTTCTCCCCCACTTTTCTCATGGTTACCCCTCTTCCCCGTGGACTTGGAATCACCTTGGTGGCTTGATTTAAACTCAATCAAGGATTCGGCGGCGGCAATGGCATCAAACAATGTTTGCACGTGTCTCCTTTGTAGTTCGAGTTTTGCCCAATTTTGCAGTCCACTCATGAAGTACATGAGCTTGTCTTCCTCTAACATGTTGGGCACCTCGAATAACAAACTCACGAAGGTGTTGACATAGTCTTTGACGCTCTCCGTTTGCTTGAGCCACCTTAGTTTCTCCTTGGCTTCGTACTTGGCATTTTGGGGATAGGAGTGCAACATAAGATCTTTCTTAAATTCATCCCAAGTGGTGAGAGAGAACGTACCTTGCTCAATCTCCATGCTCCGACGACGCCACCACATAAGGGCATTGTCAGCTAAGAACATGGTTGCCGTTGAGATTTTGGACTCGTCATCTTCAAGCTTCAGGTACTTGAAGTATCGCTCCACGTTCCACACGAATGTGTCGAGCTCCTTTGCTTCCCTTTTCCCATTATAGGATTTGGGTTTAAAGGAGTCGATTACCTTGGAGTCCAACGCCTTGATTTCCCTCGGCCCTTGCACGAATTGCTTCACGACTGCTTCTTTACAAAACGCTACATCTCCCTTAAGTTCCCTTGTGTCTTTTATCTCTTCTTGAAGCGCCACAAACCTTGCCTCTATGTTGTCAAGGTGAACCTGGACTTCCCTCCGCATCTTGTCTGCCATGGTATTGAGGGCGCCAAGGAGCTCATCTCGTAGCCCTTCCACCAAGCCACGCAGTTCATCCTTACCATCGTCCACCATGGTTTGGATTTCCTCCTTGTCGACAACGTCCTCATCAAGTCGAGTATCGAACTCGAGTATGGTTCGTTCCACCTTCTCGAGTCGCTCCTCCATGGTCTCCATCGATGCTTGCAAGTCCTTTAACTTTGGTTTGCTCTTGGCAACGTCTTGGACCTCGGCAATACGCTCCCTTGGATCGGAGACTCCGGACACCATCTCTCCACTTGCCATATCCTACTTTCCTTCAAGTGATTCCCGAACCAGGCTCTGATACCAGCTGTCACGGGATGACTCTTTAAGCCTTCCGCCCGTGCGGCACTTAGACTTGAATACCTCGATGAACAAGCTAAGTAAGCCTTCGAAGCCTCGCTTCCCCGGATTGAATCACTAAGAAAGCTAAGATAGCTTGGAGAATGCCAAAATCACTTAGAAGATGGGAGAATGGAAGTTTTGTATTGAAACTTAGGAGAACTTTACAATTGCTTACAATTCTTGGATGCCTTGGCCAAATGACCTTGCCTCCTATTTATAGGCCTAAGTAACCTCCTCAATGGAGGGTTCTAGAATTCCCTACTTACATCCAAAAATATCTAGTATAGTTCTAGATACAACTTGCCTAATCTAGATTGTTCTAGGTGAGGCTTGAATTTGTACACTTGTGTGGATTGTTCCGGAATGCCCTAGATTATCTTGAACGCTCCGCCATGTTCTTGATTTTTCCGGGATGTTCCGGAAGCTTCTATGAAGACAAGGCTTTATGGGCCTAGATATATGATGTCTTGGGCGTTTTCTTTGTTTGTAACATATGGCCCGTGACACTAGGATTGGATAAATTCTAAAGATCTGAAAACATAATAAAGCTAATTACAATGACAAAATTCACCCATATTACCACTTGAAAAGAAAACATAAAATGTAGAAATAACTAGCGGACGATAAGGACAGACAAAATAATTGCAATTAAGAAAATCCGTGATTATTCACCTATATAAATTTGGCAAATAATAATTATAGATAACCGTTCATCCAAATTATATGATTATAGTAATAGCTTAATATGTTTTTTTCCAAAGAATATGAAATGTTCATGCATTGTGACTTTTAAGTAACCTACTCCTAATACCTAGTTTGTTATTACATAATTATGTACTATTTATTTAGGGAATTGTTATTAGCACTCCAAACTTTCCATATTATTAAAAAAAATACAATTGTGAGAAGTGTAGAATAAGATTTTTAGAGTGCAAATAACAATTTCTTTTATATAAAGTAAGGAGGAACAAAAAGTAAAACTTTTATAATTTCAAAATTGCCCTTCTTTCATTAAAATTTTAAAAGAAAAACAAATTCAGAAAATTAAAGAAATACCTATGTAGTGCAAGTGTGGATAGCAGGATGGATAACCCACTGGGAAGTTCTCGTGTGACTTCCCAGAAACAAAACCGTGAGGGTGTGGTAGGGGCCCAAAGCAGACAATATCGTGCTCCGGTGAAGTCGAGCCCGGGATGTGGTGGGGGCCCGGGCCGGGATGTGACATGTAGGTTTAACCTCACAATAGGCTAGCAATAATATGGTTCAAATTCACCTTTGGCGAGAATCGAACCTAAAACTTCTCACTTACAAGTGAAGAGGAATACCACTAGATCGTAGTATTAAGTGACAGAAGTGTGGGTAGTTAGTATATAAAAAAAGAAAGCAAAAAATGTGAAGCATTCATAATCACAAAATTGCCATTCTTCCATTATGATTTTAAACAAAAAATCACGCACGAGACTACGTGGTTAGTAAGGTTGTTATTTTTTTAAACATATTTTCATAAAAAATAATAATAACTAAAACAAGTAAAATTATAAAAATAAAAACAATAAATACTATATTATCAGACAAAAAATAAATAATAAAAAAAAAAAAAGCCAATTGTTACACGCATAGCATGTAGGTACGCGTGTTGTGTAGGAAGAGACTTGTTATCCTCCATATAATACGTATTTGCTCAATCATATCATTAAATATCGTACTTGTTTTAAAAAAAAATTATATGAAAATGTTTAGGTAAATTAATATTTGGCCAGCATATAAATCTTACATTAATAAATTCTCCAAACAGATTTCACATAAAATATTCATGCATCTATCAACAAACTAAATAATGCATGCATTTTAATTAAATAGTGTATCCAGCCATGTTCACCCAATTTCTTGTTAATTACCCAGTAAGTACCATTTATATTGAATATTATATATGGAAATTGTTAGGTAAAACATTTCGCGTCCACATAATAGGAACATAAAATACACACACTACATATATATATATATGGAAATTGTTAGGTAAAACATGTTGTCCACATCATTTTCCTAGTTAGTCAGTATGACATGGTTGAGCAATCACCGTGCATTTCAGACATGAATTGACCAATCCAAGATTACCATGTTGGCAACGCTTTAAGGCGTGGCCAACCTGCCTGACCTAGACACCTCTATAAATTGGCTATCACTGTAATCCTTTCTCAAACACACTTATTAGGTTGAGATTATATCTTGTTTGGCCTTGTTCTGGAGAGAAATGAAAGAAAACGAATGCATCGTTCTCCTCTCGAACAAGAAGAAACTCAAGCATAAACATGCTGTGGTTCAAATGATGAATCGGGGACATCACATCGGATCCATGATTTACCAGACAATTTATAAGAATGAGTGAGTAAGACATGATTTCTTATTTCTGCTTTTATTTTTCGTTTTCTTTCGACCTTAGCTGCGTTGCGTAATTATATCTTATTTCCTATGTGCATCAACTTTATCCCCTTTGACTCATACACGAACACATTCTTTTCATACAGTTTGGCTACGGCAAGGATGATGAGGGCACATGATAATGTGAACAACGGAACAACTAACTTGTACCGACGATGGACCAGAGCCCTAAAGAGGAAATCTGCAGAAGAAGAAGAGGAGTGCTAATTATACTGACAAGTCGTTATGAGTGTCCTATGGGTTGAACCTGGTAAAGGTACGAGTCGAAGTTGGTCTACGGCTTGCCAAACCCTAGATGGAATGGACAAGTATATATCTGGCTCAGCGCCAAGCTTTTGGGATGGTGATCTCTGCACATGGATGTCCTAAGGTTCGAGAAAGACGAGTCTGAGTCAGGACCTCCTGTGGGATATCTAGTGTCACCAGGACTAGAACCCCGTTGCCGAAGATGAGTCAGAAAAAAGAAGGCAAGTTTAGACTGGTAAAGAACGAAGGGCATGTACTGAAAGCTGAAGGACACATTATTATTATTATTATTTTATGAAACTTAGTCAATATATAAGCTTATATGAGTAAGCTAACTAGTTAAGTTTGTTCATATTGAGATTTTGATTTAAAATTTGATGCCAGTGACTTTGCTTTTGGCGAGAATCGAACCTAAGACCTCTCACTTACAATGAAGAGAAATATTACTAGATTGTAATACTAAGTGACATGTACTTCTTGATGAGATATAATTGATATTCAATTTTTGGACTCTTTGTTCAATCAATGCATTTCAAACCGTAAAATGTGTAATTTGAAGATTTAATTAAAGAAATGAGAAGTGTCAAAACTGCTAGTCCATATCAAATTTAAGAAAGTAACAAACATGTACAATACTAACAATCAATTTTCTATAAGTTACCATGCATACGAGTCTTTCCTAATCCAAGTAAAATATCCTGCCAACAAGGGTTTTAATCTTTTTAGCATACAAGTGTATAGGTTAGAACATGGGCAGGTTTCTATTACAGAAAGTTTCATTATAATCCTTGAAAAGTATCACTCTTAAAATGAAATCTTCAGTCACTTAGTACCACAGTCCAATGGTATTATTCTTCACTTGTAAGTGAGAAGCCTTAGGTTTGATTCTTGCCGAAGGCGAATTTAAACCATATTATTGCTAGCCCATTATAAGGCTAAGCCCACCTCCTATCCTTAGTAGATAATATCATTTGTTCAAAAAAAAAAAAAAAAAATTCTTCTTTAAGATTAAAAACCAATTCTAGTCCTTGACATTTAATTATAGTTTTTAGATATTATTATATTAATTAGATTGTAATAATTATTGAGTTTTTTTGTCTACATTATTTTTTGATTATAATAAGCAACAAAAATCTTAGTTACACTGATAATTATTAAACTAAAAAGAACATATACTACACTGATAATTACTAAGTTCATATAATTAGAAAAGTCATATATTATTATCTATTGTTTTTAGTGCGTGAATTTCTCCCTGGATACCAAAGTTTATGTACCAATATTTTTGTATCGATACTTATGTACCTATACTTATGTATTGATACTTCCGTACTTTTAAGTTTTTTTATAAATATAATTGTTTTTGTATTGATGTTGACTTGCTAACATAAGTTTGTTGTAACGCTCATAAGCATTGATTTTTTTTTTTAATTATAAGAATTTAAATTTGGAATAATTTTTTATCCATTAATATGATTAGAGCAAAAAAAAACTTTAATAATAAACATGTAGAATTTTGAATGGTAAGTTTGTAAATAATAAATACAGTAGAAATATTTAAATGGTAAGTTTTTAAAATAAATACTTAAATTGAATTTAGAAAACCATTTATGTTAAAATATAAAAGAATCTTATTTTAGTGAAAAATCTAAAATCCCTTTTTATTATAAAGGCTTGAGTACAGGTACAGCTCTTTGTTTTCATGAAGGTGTCTGTGTGAATTAAAGAAAAAGATCGGGGTTTGTTCTTGTGGTGAGAGGCAGGCAACGTACTTAAACTTGAATTTTACTCTAAATTGTACTAGAACACTGCCAACAACTCCCCAAATTTTTACATTTACTCCAACTCAATATTTTTGCATAATATACCAACTTGATTGGCTCTTTGTAACATTAAATAAGAAGTCTCCCAACAAATAAAAGCAACTTGTGCATTGGGAGTAATTTTTAATTGTGCTGAGAACACTTCCAGTACAAATTGTAAAATACACACTACTACAAAACCATTTATTAGTAGCGCTATGATAATCGACAAGAAACGTGTATTACTGTCAAATATTAAGCAAAATCTAACAGAAAATGATCCAGTGGCGGATATAATAAGCGTCAGAATTGCCAGTGTCAGGAAATGAATTTTCTGATAGAAAATACTTTAAAACCGATAAAAATTGTGTCGGATATAACTGACAAGTCGGGAAAAGTCTACGGGTTACCAAACCCTAAATGGAACGGAAGAGTGAATATCAAGTTCGGGGCTAGCCTTTTGCGCTGGGGATTCTTGCGTGTGGAGGTCGTCGGGCCCGGGGACAAGTCCATGCCAGGAACCTCCCGCGGGAAGTCCGTGAGCAGGACTCAAATCCGGTTGCCGAAGATGAACGAGGAAATAAAAGGCCGGTTCGGACTTGTGAAGAACGGAGGGCATGGATTGAAGGCTGAAGGATACATAATCTTTTCCATGTTACTAAGGGCTGGTTTGGTATTGCTGTGCTTTGAAAAAAAACTGCTTCTGCTGTGCTGTGAGAATAAGCAGCTGTGAAATAAAGCAGCAGAGTGTTTGGTAAATTTTTTTGTCAAAGTTTAGAGTATTTGGTAAACTTTTATGTAAAACAGATGTGAAAAAAAGCCAGTTTTTCAAAGCTAGGTTTTGCAGCTTCTTGTTTTTTGCTTTTTTTCATCCAAAACTGTGAAAAAAAGCTGAAGATGAGTGTTTACCAAACACAAAAACAGTTCCCAGCTTTTTTTGATAACAGCTTTTTTCAGAATTACCTCAGTACCAAACCAGGTCTAAGTCAACCGACCAGATATAGCACCTAATTAAATATTTTCCTAGCTAGTTAATTTGCTTGTCTCACCCTTATTTTTGTTTTCTTCACCCAGTTTTTAGTGCTTTTACATGGCTGTGTTAAGGGTTGTTGGGTTAATTAGTTCCTCATAAACCAACAAAAAATATGTAAAACCGACAGAAAATATAAAACCGACAGAATTTATGCCAGATAAAACCGACAAAAAATATATAAAACCAACATAACTTGTATCGGCTATAACTGACAGAGAATATATTAATAATATAACTAGGTGCATTTTCTGTCGGATAAAACCAACATCAAATATATTAATAATAAAAAAAATATAAAAAATGACATTTGAAAAGAAGCACCAACTGGCCGACCACTCGAGAAATGCCAATTTTTGCAGGATCGAGATGTAGTCTTTGTGTTTGATAGCAGAAGATGGAACCTGACAGGACTGGGACCATGGCAATAGAAGCTACAATCCAAATAAAAGGACGAGCTATACTTTCCTTTTGAATACCCATCTGCAACTCAGAAAATTGTTTCCTGATACTTTCAAAGATTGGTTTTCTTATAAGACTGTCATCTGGTAATTGTGGTAAATCAAGAGATTCCTCTCGTATTCTCAACGAAATTGCAAGTTGAGCAGAGAGTAAAACTGCAAATACAAGAAACATGGTTCTGGGCGGCGTTTTCATCAAGAAATATCCACCTATTAAGTTGCCAAGGATTCCACCAGCAGCTGCTGCCATGAATGCATAAGACTGGAGGCCAGCCATATTTTTCTCTTGGCCTTACTCTGCAACAAGAGCATCCTGTGCTACTTCTGTAATGGATGCTCCAAGATTACTCAGAAGAACGCATGCCATACGGTTAGGAAGAGCTCGAATGGAAAAGAAAACAGAAACACAGAAGAGAAAACCCACATCTTCCATAAATAGAAGAACGAAGAAAAGAATGGAGATCCCAAATCACACACAACATTCAAACATCAAACACTTACACAATCAACGGAAACGACACAAAATTTCCCAAGCATGACAATAAGAACAATCAATACCCAATACCCAATTCAACTTTTTCCAACTCCCTTCCCAATTAGCAGCATCTTTCTTCTCCAAAACGACCTCCATATCTTGCCGTTGGCCGCGTTTCAGCTGCTCTCCGTCACCACACATTCTCCGTCACCACACATTCTCAAAATCCCATCTTTCCCATTTCTTCAAATACCCAAAACCAAAATTCTGAAGAAAAAAAATCGAAAATTTGCATGTACCTGATCGATGAGATCAGATTTGGATTTTTGCCCTCTTCGTCTTGGGGCGTTTCGTGGCTGTTTTCTCGGTAGTTCTGCGGAGGATCATCTTCCATGGCCTCGTGGGTGCGCTTCTGTGCCGGCATTGCTTTGGTTTTTCTCTTCTGTTTTTCTCTTATTTGAAAATTAATAGGAGAAGGGAGAATGCAAACAAAAAATATAAAAAGAAGAAGGATATGCGGAGAGGAGAAAAGGGGGAAGGAAGGGGGAAGGGGGAAGGGGGGAAGGGAGAAGGCCAGTGCAAGGAAGAGATGAAGGGGTTTTAATGTGGAAAATTTTCATTATTATCTGTTAAAACCAATAGAAATATTTTTTTTAAATAAAAACCGACATAAAATTTTCAATGCTGTCGGTTATAACCGACAGAAAAAAATGGCGGCACAAATCCCTCCAAAATTCCCTTCCAAAATTTTAAATTCCTCCCCAAAATTTTGTTACGATTTTAAAAAATAAAATAATAATTGTTTGACTTAATAAATAAATAAATAATATGTATTTAAATAGAATACGTTTTTAAAAATTAAATAAATAATTGTTTGGTTTAATAATTGTTTGTACACACTCCGATATCGCATACGTAAAAAATAAAAAAATCACACTCCTCGACCCTATAAGAATGTAATGAATAAATTTAATCTTCAATTTAAAATATTTACACTAGTGGATACCACAAAATCTTATTTTATACTTAATAGAATTATAATATTAACTCGAAGTGTTTGTTTAATCTATTGTTTTGACGCAATATGCATTCTACGAAACTTTTTTCAACAATCCAACCGTCAAACTTATTTGTATACACTCCGATATTGCATACATAAAAAATCGTAAAAAAAAAACATTCAGAGATTACGTAACGGAACAAAAGTTTTCGATGGTTATAAACAAAAAATCACTAACGGTTATTTTAGCTCTGATTTTGATGATTTTTTACAGCTACACTCCTCGACCCTATAAAAATGTAATGAATAAATTTGATCTTCAATTTAAAATATTTACACTAGTAGATATCACAAAATCTTATTTTATACTTAATAGAAGTATAATATTAACTCTAAGTGTTTGTTTAATCTATTGTTTTGACGCAATATGTATTTTACGAAACTTTTTTCAACGATCCAACCGTCCAACTTATTTGTACACACTCCGAGATTGCATATGTAAAAAATTGTAAAAAAAAAACATTCAGAGGTTAGAGCAACTCCACCCCTAAGGACTTTGCGCCAGCACCCAACCCATTTATCCACTTCAGTGAACAGTAATAGACCTAATGAACAGTAATAGGCCAAAGTATCTCCACCTCAAAAAAAATGTGTTGGCACCTAGTCTAAAAATGCGCTGGCACAAACGATCTCCAACCTTACAACATGCGCTGGCACCCAGTCCATTTAAAATATTAAATAATTTTTTTATAAAATAATAAATAAATAAAATAGTTTTAATTTTGGATAGGATTTTTAACCAATCTCGTCACGCCACGTGTCATTATCCGAACGTACTATTTTTTGAATAGGTTTCCGCTAAGATTTTCAACCAATCCCGATAACCCACGTGTCACTTCCTGTTTACAATAATTTAGGCAAGATTTCGATAAGATTTTTAACCAATCTTGTCACGCCACGTGTCATTATCCCAACATTCACACAACGTAACATCTTCACTGAGCTTCCACGAAGTCATTTTTTTCTCTCAAAGTGTACAAAATATTCAAATGTAGAAAGTGTAGAAAGTGTAGAAAATATTGAAATGTGGTGTAAGGTGGAAGATGAGGGTTAGGTATTTATAGAAAAAAAATTAATTTTTTAAAATTTTTATGTATTTTTTAAAAAAAAATTCACAATTTTTAATTAATTTTTAATAAATTTTAATGTTGTAATTAATCTGGACTGTTGGATTTGAAAAATAATCAAATCCAACAGCCAACCAGCTGCCACGTGGCCAATGGTCAAATTTCTGACCGTTGGGCCTTTTTTTTTATTTTTGGTGAAAAAAATGTGGACCGTTGATCTGTGATCGGACGGTCCAATTTAAAAGTCAAATTTAAATTTTTTTACCGTTGGAAATCCAACGACTCTGAGGAGGGCCACGTAGCCCTCAACTGGGTATATGCAAGTGGCCTGAGAAGCGGGCCCCACTGCCTGAAATGGCTGTCGGCTACTCACGCCCAGTCGCGAGTGTTGTGCACGCGCCAGCCTTTTGGACCGGCTTCTGGGTCTGTCCGAAATGGGCTGGGCTGCTGCCTGGCTTGGGCTGGGTGCCAGACTGTTTTGCGGGCTGGAGGTGATGGACAGGGTGCTGGGCTGTTTTTTTCACTTGGTGCCGGTCCAAATGGTGAGGGCTGGAACTGCTCTTAAGTAACAGAACAAAAGTTTTCGACGGTTATAAACAAAAAATCACAATTTAACGGTTATTTTAGCTCCGATTTTGATGATTTTTTACAACTACACTCCTCGACCCTACAAGAATGCATTGAACAAATTCGATCTTCAATTGAAAATATTTACAGTATTGAAAACCACAAAATCTTATTTTATACTTGATGGGGAAGTATAACATTAACTCTAAGTGTTTGTTTAATCTACCGTTTTAATGCAATACGCATTCTACAAAATGTTTTTCAACAATCCAACCATCAAACTTGTTTGTACACACTCTGATATCGCATACGTAAAAAATCGCAAAAAACAAACATTCAGAGATTAGGTAACAGAATAAAAGTTTTCGATGGTTATAAACTAAAAATCATAATTGACCGGTTATTTTAGCTCCGATTTTGATGATTTTTTACAGCTACACTCATCAACCCTATAAGAATGCAATGAATGAATTCGATCTTCAATCAATTTAAAATATTTACACTAGTGGATACATCTTATTTTATACTTAATGGAAGTATAACATTAATTCTTAAGTGCTTGTTAAATCTATCAATTTGATAGGATATGCATTCTATGAAACTAGTTTCGACAATCCAACCCTCAAATATGTTTGTATATTCTCTGAGATAGCATGTGTAAAAAAAAACCATTCAGAAATTATTCTGGCGGCCGTCCAAAATTTTGCTTTGTTCATGTAGGTTATATCAGACAGGGCCATGAGTGAAAAAAAAAAATTTAAAACATGTGTTTATTTATTTATTTTTAATCAATATAACATTTTAAAATAATAAAATCAAACATGATAGAGTACACCAGATGTTCATGTATGTTTATGTGCCAGACAATGTGCTTTGCGACACATTGAAAAAAATTGTTTGAATTTCTTTGTATCTTGTTGCTTGCCTATGAGGGAGCATAATCCTTATTACAAAAATGATAGAGCTTCAAATTGTAGTATGTTGTTATTATTCTCTCGGAAAATTTATGGCTAGTGGGAATTGGGTTCATTAGACTTTAGGATAATGAGTGAAAAAAAAATTTAAAATATGTGTTTATTTATTTATTTTAATCAATATAACATTTTAAGTAATAAAATTTTCATTTCTGTCGGTTATAACCGCCAGAATACTAAAATAATAACCGTCAGAAAGTAAAATAATAAAATAGTCAATTTATGTCGGTTATAACCGCCACCATTAACTTAAAAACCACCAGAATTTGTCAAAAGTGTTTAAAAAAGGATTAAAAATACTGTCAGTTATAACTGACAGGATTTTTCTAATATCTGTCACTAATTAAATGATGTGTCGGATATAATTTATCCGACATGATTTGTCTAATATCCGACACCATCATCCGCCACCTAAAACTAATATTGTAGTAGTGATATTTGGTTAAATTGTATTATGATACTTGTGTATGAGACCGTGTTCCCGTCACACTAAAAAAAATTTCTTGCATTGAGGTTCATGTGCTGTATCCCGTTGAATTCCATATAGAGTACGGTAATCAGCGGATGATGGCGAATGTGTACACAAATCTGTACCGCCAACAAATTTCTCTTGCATTGAGGTTTATTCTATATAGTTTCATAAATAAAGATTGCATTACCGCCAACAACTCCGCAAATTTTTACATTTACTTTAACTCAATATTTTTGCATAATATACCAACTTGATTGGCTCTTTGTAACATTAAATAAGAAGTCTCCCAACAAATAAAAGCAACTTGTGCATTGGGAGTAATTTTTAATTGTGCCGATAACACATTCCAGTACAAATTGTAAAATACATTTAGTTAGATTGTATTATGATAGTTGTGTATGAGATCGTATTTCCGGCACACTGAAAAATTTCTCTTGCATTGAGGTTATGTGTTGTACCCCGTTGAACGTTTTAGTTCCATATAGAGTACGGTAATCCACGGATGATGACAAATGTGTACACTAAGTATTTTTCGGCGTTTCCAATCAACACATTCAAATTTTTGAACCAAGCAATTCAGCAACTTTCACAATCAACACAGTCCAGTTTGTATATAACACAGCAATGGACAAAATAAAATGGAGACTAACTTAGATTTATTGACATATATGAAACGCTTGACCAAAGTGATTTAAACGAGTTTGTGTACTTTTTTTTTCTTTTTTTACAACCTTACCTTCTTTATATTTTATCTTTACGATAGATAACCTACGTCTAGTATATTATTGTAACATCTCACTATTTTTTGAGTCGACAAGTATATTATCTCGCATGTATTTTTGTGTACTTTGGGTGCAACCAAAACTTTTAATTCTGCCTAAAAGAAAAAGGGAATAGCAAGTGACCCTTTACCATAGTAGTGGAAATGTATTATGCTCTTGCATGACGACGTCGGTTCAAACACTGTCGGCGGCCAACCTAACATTTAACTTACTAAGGTTATCGCTCAACTTAAAAAAAAAAAAAAAAAAAAAAAAAAAAAAAAAAAGAAAAAAGAAAGAAGATCAAGAAGAAGCAAAAGAAATGAGTCAATGAAGCACAAATGCAACAACAACGTACATCTTTGCCACCCTCACCCTTTTCCTAAATATTTTGGACTTATATTTACAATTTTTTTATGGTAATTATCTTCTCTGATATGTTCAGGGTTTATGTGCTAACTATAATCCCCCTCTTACTTCATATTTATTTTGAAATTATTTGCATCCACCTTAATTGTAGCGTACACTACTTTATATATGGTGAGTTTGAATAAAAACAGTAGAAATATTTAATATTGACAGGCAGTGCACTAAAACACTGTTTGAATAAAAAGAACACGGGAGCCCAAAACAGTAATTCACATATAATAGGCCCAAAGGATGGCAGCCGGAGTTGCTACAACTTGATGAAACGAAAACCTAGAGTCCCTATCAGATAAACATTGAGAGGGAGAGAAAGCACGAGGGAGGGAACAAGGTTTTGTCATTGTAAATTTCCAATTAGGTCATTAATTATTTTGTTCCTGCCTAACTAAGACTTCCTTAGCCATATAAATTCTTCCCTAGATCAACTCTCTCTCACTCATATATACACATAAAACTAACTCTTCTTTTACCCGTACTGCTGCATATATGACGAGGAAGATGGCACACTGTAACAACAATGGCACCACTCGCTGCGGCAGCAGAGCCCTAAAGAAGAACAGAGTCTCCGTGGAAGAAGATGACTACTCGTTGGAAAACCAAGAAGCCCCAGTAGTTTTGAGCCTCCACGTCTCCCATGCCGAGGACATCGACAACCCTAGCCACAGCACTATACCCTGCGATGACAGGCGTTATAAAGTCGTCGTTTGGGTCGAGCCCGACAACGAGTACAAGTCGGGAAAAGTCTACGGGTTACCAAACCCTAAATGGAACGGAAGAGTGAATATCAAGTTCGGGGCTAGCCTTTTGCGCTGGGGATTCTTGCATGTGGAGGTCGTCGGGCCCGGGGACAAGTCTGAGCCAGGAACCTCCCGCGGGAAGTCCGTGAGCAGGACTCGAATCCGGTTGCCGAAGATGAACGAGGAAATAAAAGGCCGGTTCGGACTTGTGAAGAGCGGAGGGCATGGATTGAAGGCTGAAGGATACATAATCTTGTCCATGTTACTAAGTCAACCGACCAGATATAGCACCTAATTAAATATTTTCCTGGCTAGTTAATTTGCTTGTCTCACCCTTATTTTTGTTTTCTTCACCCAGTTTTTAGTGCTTTTAGATGGCTGTGTTAAGGATTGTTGGGTTAATTAGTTCCTCATAAACTCTGATGAGGTTCGATTACTGATGCTAGATATGTCATACAGTTTTTCTATCCTCTTATTATTCTAATACAGTTTTGGATTTGTTCATGAGATGCAGTTTTCTGTATATATGATCAATTGTGCAACAGACTTGTAGCTCGTTTTTGGTTAAGCATATTTAACCCTACGCCCAATATCTTGTGTTCGAATCCTCGTGATCCCATATTTATTGAATACAAAAGCTATGTATCTAGCAACAGTGCATTCACATGTATTTAGCAAACTTGAAGTAATAAGCATTGCAGGACAAGCAAGAGGTTGATCTGATTTAACCAAAATAATGACAAATTGACAAAGTAACTGCAAGTCTGCAGTGCACTGTGCACACTCTCATTCCATACACAAGGGCCTTGGCTACAACTGTACAGTTGATTTTTTGAACTACTCAGTTATGTCAGTAAAACCTCTATATAGTCATAAAGCTGAGACCAACCCACTATAGTCTATAGTGATGATATTGGGACCAACCCAATTTTATAACTTTAGGGAGGTTATTAAGGTTATTACTTAATAGAGGTGTAGCTACAAAGTTTTATACTTATCTAGTGCATGTATGCTTCTCTTTGTAAATAACTTTATGTGAATATATACAATAAATCTAATGCAATTTTCAACTGATTCGGTTCTTCTATCATCAGCTATGTCACCCACGGTTAATATACGAAGAGATCTTCGAACAGTGGTGTATGCTTCAATTGAAGAGATCATCGAAGCTAGCAACATTTTGGTTTATCTTAAACTTTTACTTCTGACATCTTAAATTTTTATTTCTGACATTGTATATTTTTATATTATTACTATATAGAGGCAATTTTCCTTAAGACTGGACATCGAAAAATTATAAATTATTACACTATGGAGTTTATTCCTATACTAGTTGAAGTTGGGACCGAAATTTTTATCACTATAAGGAGATTATTCCTATTATTATAGAGAGATTTTACTGGACTATGAAATAAAACACATTATATCAATGTTCAAGTAGGCATGTGTTTGATTGCGCTAGTGATTAGTTCTATTGCACTCGGGTCCAAACCCTCTCTATACATCCGTGTAACTTAGATTAAATTATCGGCTTGTAAAAGAATAAAAATCCAAATTAGGACTACTTTAACAAACAAACAAATTTCAAGTAGAGTTAATAACAAATCAAGAAAAGAAAAAGGAAAAAAAATCCAAGATCTTGCTAAATTGAATTTTAGCCCATTCAGCGAGGTGGAAAAATGAAAATGAAAATAAAATGAATAGAATAGGTATAAAAATGATAGATAGGTGGGGTTTACTATTTTATAGTATGAAGAGAGACCTTAAAACCTTAATAATTTCGTTTCTAGTACCAGTCTACAACATAAACAACTTAAAAAACAAAGCAACAAACTTCTAAACAAGAGCAAGACACTTAAAAAATGAGATTCTAACTCAAATTTCAATATAATATTTCAAACAACTTCTCCTCCTATTCTCTTTACAAATACAAGTATTTATAGGCTTACAACTTAAAGCGAGAAATATGAAAAAACAAATGAAATAAAGACTTAGAATACAACTCCTAGAAAACTAAAAGATTTCAAATAATCATAAGTCGCAAACTTAAAACATGATACATATAACTCAAAAAATGCATGTATTTTATTATAATACTTAAGGAGGTGTGATATACACACACCTCTTTTTACTTTTCTCATATCTTTTTAGTTTTCGACCTTCAGATCAGCTGAATTGAAGAAAATCAATAGACATAAATTAATAAAGGGTGTGTAGATAATACACCCCTGCTTAAATCTCAGCTGCACTTATTTAATATAATAGTGTCTGTGGTACATGGATTGCATCACCATTTATGGCCCAACAACCCAATTAGGCCATGTCACATCAAAAGGAGAAAGGATATTTGAGTTAGAGTGAGTTCAATACGGTTACGATACCAATTATCATGCCACATTTTTGATTTGACAAAACCTAGGTTACGATACCAATTATCATGCCACATTTTTTATTTGACAAAACCTATTATCATTATCGTACAAAATTTTAATATACCGAATAATCGGTTGGTATAGTAGTGATATTGTCACTTTATTATTGGACAATCTTATGGGGCCAAAATCCATCTTTATAAATTTATTTTTATATATAAAGTCTAATGGGTTTCATAAATAGTCTTGAAATTGATATAACTCCTTATTTTGGTCTATAAAATTAAAATCAACCAATTTCGTTCCTGAAAATTGGTTACAGCAAATCAATTTGGTCATTTAGTCCAATTTCCTTCTATTTTAGCATCAAAAGTTGTCACATGGGACCAACCTTTTAGAGGCAAAAACGTCAAAAAAGAAAGAGAGATTGCTGGAGATGGGATAGCTGACGGTGATTAAATTGGGCTGGGTGATGGTTTATTTCGTTGGTTGGGTTTTTGACATTTTTCCCTTCAAATACTGGTTACATTACATGAGCGTACATGACCACTTTTAATGCTAAAATGGACATAAACTAGACAGAATGAGGTTGATTAATTTTTAAATTATAAGATCAAAATGAGAAGTTATGCCAACTTGAGTGACCAAAATAGTAATTACAATGTATATAAATTATAGATATGGGTAATGCTCCCCATATATAGTATTGGTTCAATATGGAATAAGATTTGGATACCATTATCATAGCAAAAATATATAGTTCAGTATAAATATTAATTAGAATAAAATTACGGTATAAATTTGGTATGGTACAATTGGTAATTCAGTGGTATGGTAATTTGATAAACAAAATTCACCCCGTATTTGCAGTTGTATTCACGTTCCTATGATGACAAATATGTAGAATATAATGATTTCAGTTTCAGTTATGTTTTTCTCTATTCGACGGCGGTCCAAATCAAAATTCTCCCAATCCAAGATTACGAGCTAACAAGGGATTAGAATTAGATCATGTTACCGAAAAAATTTCTTAATCCCTAATACTCTCACAACTAATATAAATATGTCAACCTCTCCATGATAAGGTAGCTTTTCAATTATATGTTTGAGAAACGCGTTTTCTATTCAGTAATTTTTCTATTTACTTTCTGCGAAAGAAGTTAAAATACAAAGGAGGGTATTATCGTCATGTTACATGCGCGCACCCCCTTTGACTACCCCATTACCATGGCCCAACAAAAATTCAATCCCTTCTCTCCTTCTTGCCCATTATCCTACGCACCCTCAGCACCCTCTCCACTAGCGCACGTTAGCACAGAGACGCCTAACCTCATGGCTTCCTCCCGCCCTCCGCCGCAGAGGCCTCTCGATCTCGACCTCACGATCGTCTCCGCCAAGCATCTCAAGAACGTCAACTGGAAGAACGGCGACCTCAAGCCCTACGCGGTCTTCTGGGCGGACCCCGACCGCCGGCTGGCCACCAAGTCCGACGACTCCGGCTCCACCTGCCCGGTCTGGAACGAGCGGTTCACCGTCCCCCTCACCCTCTCCCTCCACGACTCGTTCCTCACCCTCGAAATCTTCCACTCCAAACCCTCCGACACTCCCAAGCCCTTAGTCGGCACCCTCCGGGTCCCACTCAAGGACCTGCTCGATCAGGACGGCTCGACCCGAATCCGGACCTTCCAGCTCGTCCGTCCCTCCGGCCGTCCCCAGGGCAAGATCCGCGTAAAGCTCGCCGTTCGAGAGCGACCTCTGCCGCCAGATTACCATATTACCCCTCCTCATGGCTATTTTTACGGTGGTACCCCTATGCCCCCACCGCCTGTTCGCGACTTCAGGTCATACTCGCCGTCGCCTTACAGCTCTACTTTACAAGCTTCAGCTCCTAGTCCATCGCCTTCGCCACCGCCTCCGCCTTACCATTACAGCTCCTATTCCGATCCGTACTCGAGTTACTATCCCGCGTACTACTCCAGCGCGCCACCGCCTCCACCAAGGCCGTTCTTCGACCGACCGGTAAACTATGGCGGGCCTAGTGGGACCGGTGGACCTGGTGGGCCTTCAGCGCCATTGGACTACTCGAATTATGATCAGAATCAGAAGCCCAAGAGTGGGAAGATGGGATTGGGCACCGGATTGGCTGTGGGCGCAGTGGCTGGAGGTCTTGGTGCACTGGCATTGGATGAGGGGTTACGGTATGAAGAAGATAAGATGGCGGAGAGGGTCGAGAATGACATGCGTGAGCGTGATGAGTACAGCAATTATTGTGCCGATTACTGATTGAATCGTGGTTTAGGTACGCTTTAATTACTAAAGCGCAATGGTAAACCGGCGGTTTCACAATTCACACTGTATATTTATATGGTTTTATGTGGAATTTGGTTTGGGTCTTTGGATGGTTGTTGCTGAATGAATTTAGACAAAGATTTAAACTTTGTTGTTAAGTCAGCGTTTCATTTAATGAAATAAATGCTGGTTTGCTATTGAAATTTATGCGGAGCTCGTAATGTGATTAGTTGATTCGTTTTAATCGAATGAGTGTTTATGTATCTTGGAATGAATTTTGTGTTTGATCATTCTTGGAATGAATCGTGTGATTGATCATTCTTGGAACGAATTTAGCGATTGATCATATTAGAATGAATCGCGCGATTGATTGTCTTGGGGTGAATTGCTTGATTGATCATCTTGGAATGAATTGTGTGATTGATCCCAAATAGTTGGTACAGTTCCGGGTTTGGTTGTTTGATTTACTAGCGATGATCATTGCTAAGGGTCGTGTTTCCGGAGGGGGTTTGGAACTGTATGTTCCAGGAGCATGCTGAAGCTTTATATACAGAGAGTAGTTTTTAGCATGGTAGAGGAAATCATAGAGTTGGATGAAAGTGCCATTTAGGATGAAGAGGAATGCTAGCCTCAGTCGGCATTGAGCTTTTGTTTAGATGATTGAATCACTATAGTCAGGAAGGCGGTGATTTTAGTTTTCATGCTGAAGCTGAATATTGATTCGAGGTTATCTTACGGTCTGTTTTATAGCCATTTCGTTTTTAGTTTTTAATTTTCCTCGTTTTTGTCTATCTTTAGCACAAAAAATGAAATAAAAAACTGAAAACGGATGGTTATAAAACGGACCCGTAAGTGTTTCGTCTTCCTACAACTGATCTTATATGCGGTGCAGCAAGGGCATGCTTTTTGATATTTGACGGTTCGTTTGAGCTTCTGTGATTGACATTTAGGGTACGAATTCGCTCCATTCGTACTAACTTCTCATGATCTTGACGTCGAGTTAGTGAAGCCTCTCAGATCCAATATGAGGACGAAGAGTTGGGCTTTATTGTGGTAGTTGGTCCGATTCCGATTTTGCAGATGCCGATGGTCTATCGGAGATGGTGAGGGAGGAACGGGCGGCGGGATGGGTGACTAAGAGGAGGATTTTGAATCTCTAAATTGATGACAAACAACTTATCGATCAAGTACTGACTGCATATCGATCAAGTACTAGTGACTTGTAGATCGACGGTTGACGTGATATTGGCTGGATACTAACGATAATATCAACTCGATACACTTTCGGGTTGTAACTTTTTGTACCGAATAATCAAAACCCCGGTTGTAAGATAAAATCAATTTTCATTGTTAACCATTCGGGGTTTTTTTTTTTTGGGTACAAAGAGAATAAATTGGTGTCGAATCTCGATCCACGAGATTTAAATTTAGGATCACTCACTTATAAACGAAGAGTAACATCACTAGACTGTATCTCAAGTACCTATACTTTTTTTCCCCCCTTAAGCTCTCAATGTTGAAGCTACGTATTTTCTTTAGCCGACAGCAGCCACCCTGCGTATCTGGGCCCAAAACCAACTGAACACTCCATTTTGGGCGTAGCCGAATGGGCTTATCATCAGAAGGCAGACTCCATGCACAAGCCACGTGAGAAAGAATACGTCGCTGAAGCCCATGTGATTGTCAAGGCCCTTTTATTAATATATTATTATTTTTCTTGGCACGTTGCATAATAAAGAGTGAGGATCCTCTATGTGAGGATACAGGGATCCTCAAATCACATTTGTTTATCACATCACAAAGAAGATCTGACGAGAATCCTCTCTCTATAATAAAAGGGATAGTACTTGCACAATTCTATTGGGAGAAGTGCAAGATCCCACTATTTACGGGGATTGGATCTCATCTGCATTCACTTTGTGGGAATTCTAGAGATCCTCACATCTTAGTCATTCATCGTGTATCATGCAGTCAGAACTTATTTGACTTTTTTTTATTTAAAATTAAACACAAATAGTATCTGACAAAAACTGGTCGTATGATGTACGATGAACGGCTTAGATGTGAGGATCCCTAGGATCCTTACAAAGTGGATCCAGAGAGGATCCTCTTTCCTATTTACAAATAATGTATCTTAAACGTATAAATTTTATAACCAAAACTATTTAATTTATTAACTTTAATTTGGTTATCTATCAAAATGATTTGAATTTGAGATTGTTTATATATCCAAATGTATAAAATAAATTGACGTGAGTATTAAATAACATATTCATAATGAATCGTTCATTATTTGATATAATTGGATAACAAATGATCTCTGGTTCAAATGAATCATAAACTTTAAAAAACTAAACAGTTTCGACTATGAAAAATTATATGTTAAAGATATGTTACTTGTAAGAAATAAAATATGTGCATTCCTAAAATGCAAGTTTATCAAAAAAATAAATAAAAATTCATCATTACAAACATAGAATATATGATATCTACTTAGCTTTGCCTCTACTTTTATTTGGGAATGTTTACAGATTTTGTAAAACCACAACCACTCGAAATGGACACGACAAAAACACATATTGACACACCCCCACCATATACCGGGTTCGACTCTATCATAGCACGATATTGTTCGTTTTGGGCTCTGACCACGCCCTCACGGTTTTGTTTCTGGGAACTCACACGAGAACTTCCCAGTGGGTCACCCATCCTGGGATTGCTCTCTTGCGATCTTGTTTAACTTCGGAGTTCAGATGTAACCCGAAGCCAGTGAGCTCTCAAAATGGCTCGTGCTAGGTAGAGATGGGAATATATATAAGGCTTACATGATCCACTCCCCTGGGCGATGTGGGATGTTACAATCCACCCCCCTTAGGGGCCCGACATCCTCGTCGGCACACATCCAACCAGAGATTGGCTCTGATACCAAATTGTCACATCCGTATCAATGCCAAATCCCTAAACTTCCACTTGATTTGTGGTGTTAACGAAATCATTTTGACTAAGAAAAAGCTATATATTATTTTTGTATGCAAATTATTGTCTCGCATGTATATGAAACACAACTCGTTTATAAATTAAAAATAATAAAATATACAGACATGTCATATTATGATTTGTCGTCTATGCAAGAGCATAATAACTCTTATCACAGCAAAGCAATTTATTTTCTTATTCCAAATGAGTGGAGCACAGACTAGATGAGGGAGCTGTTTGCAGATACATTTCCAATTCCCCAGCTGATATGCGTGTTGAAACGAAATCATGGTGTCCAATCTACTTGTCCCAAAAAGATCTTGGAAAGAAAGCTCAAGTGGAATCGGAACTGAATTCCAATCCACTTAGATATCAAGAACATATCTTTCTTCTTCTCTCTTTTTTTTTTTTTTTTTTTTTTTTTCCTTTTTTTTTTTAGCTATATGTATACAATATTGGATGAATGATGTTAGAACTTAGACGTGATTAGGCTAAACAAAGTTGGCTTATCCAGTCGTGACTCGTGGGGGAGGAGAACATGAACATCTTCTATCCCCTTTCAATGAATGTGTGTGTATAATATATATATATATATATATATGTATGTATGTGTGTATGTATGTATGTGTGTATGTATAGACGTAAGATTCATATTATCTTTGTTGTTTCTTTTTTCTTTGACTTAGATTGATTGTGAAAAGACAGATTAAGACATACAGAAGACAAAACAGATTATGTGATCAGATATATACAAGCTATTGTATTATTTATTCGTTCAAGACTAACATATAATTAATATTTTTTTCAAATTTTAGTAGGGTATATGATTTATCTCAGTTTGATTAATCAAAAGCTTGCTGCTTGGGATTATTGGAGTTTTTTCTACTCGTTAGGCTAACAGAATTGCTCATCACTGCTTGCTACATTCTTCATTTTGACACGATTTTGTCCGTATCCTCCTTTTGTTCTGAAAAAAGAGAAGGGAAATGAGCTTCTCCGGTGGATCCGTCTTGTTCCTGTTTTGGTTTGAGAAACCTCATGACCTTATTTCATATTTATTGTTGGAAGAATATAATGATTAGTGAGCTTATGATGCCCTTTGGGTGTTGTGCTTCTTCCTAAAAATTGAAATCTATCGATTTATCTTCACAAAACAAGCATGAATATAAGAAAAGATATATGGATATTATTCATCAAGAAGCGATTACAATATGTTCTTAAATCTAACATTTTGGTTATCATAGCAACATTGTGGTTCTTTTATGCTTTCTTTCCTGCAATCGATCGTTCTTTTAATTCGTCATATACCCTACTAAAATTATACTCCCCCAACCGACGAAATATGTTTATTTGGAGATTTATGTTTTTTTGAGTCTTATTCTATATGTTTTTCTAGCTAGATTTTTCCGTTAATCGCCTGTCGAATCAACGGGACTTGTAATTACATATACTTTGAGAAGAGCTAGCTGTCACACACAAAAGCAAAAGTGTCAATTTCTGCTGTTGCTGCTTCTTGGTTAAATTAAGTGTGAATTTCTAGTTTTAATTCGAATAATCAAGCTACAATTGCCATTTCCTTTATCTGTTTCTAGCTTTATACTTTCCGTGATCTGAAACATCTGTGTAGATATCTATCTAACCTTACGACTTTCTGTATATATAGATACCGTGCACGAAGAGCAAAACTGCAAAAACTTACCAGTTTTATTCACCTAATTAATAACATGCTGTTCTTTTTTGGACCACAACGCTGCATGGTCCAGGGGTGAGCAAAGAACCGACTCAATGAAACAAAACTGAATAATATCGTACACTTTTAGAGTAAAAAGTGTAATCTCGAACTGAAGGGAACCATTAGGAACATGAAACACTGAAAATTTGGTTTCTCCACTAGTTTTAGTATAAATTAATTGGTTCGGTTGTAGTTTAAAGGTAAAACTTATTCAAACTGAACAGTCTAACCCCTACTGCATACTAATATTGCTATTGCTAGTTAGCCTTTTGTTTTCACCGCCCCACCGCATGCTAATATTGCTATTGCTAGCTAGCCTTTTGTTTTCAACGATAACATGCATGCATTTAGGAAATTCACGGATCCTGTACAAAGTATAATGACGTTCATTATCATGACCACAATTTTCTTTTTACAAGAAATGATAGAGTTATTTTCATTCATCAACAAAATTAGTACAACGGTGTTAGTCGGGTACATAGCTTCAGAGAGTAATAAATTAATCTGGAATGAATTTGCACAGTTAAGCAAATTAAAGTAAACCCTATACGGCTACTACAAACACAAACATACCGACATCACTAATATAAATCTGCGCAAAATAATGATAGACACAACAAATCTTTACCAGAGAAGACTATATTGGCCACACTAATGAGAGTAAGACCACATCAAGTCATCGTTGGAAGACAAGACCACATAAATTATCACTCTATGACGACGACAACGTACAGTCATCGCAAAAGCGCAACCGCAACAAGACAATGTACACTACTCCGAAAACGGAACCACTGACCGACTCATCAAAGTGGAGGACGAGGACACTCTATCCAATTATTTGAAGTAGAAATTGTTCTTGGTGTACCAATTTGTATGCCTACCCTTACTAATCATGTGCCTTGTTAAAAAGTTCTTGATCGTCAAACATGTACACATTGATTATTTCATGTGATTGTATTCAATTATTACGCTACAATTTTTTTAGTGATGATTTATTAATTACATGAGATTTCTAAGTTTTGTTGAAGAATGAATTTTTTTTTTCTTTTCCCAATACTAGAGGAGATAGAGCACCATTGCTTTGTGATCGTGAAATGTCCTAATCCAAACTTATTATCTCGCCATCTCTCATCACTTAAAAACCCTTAGAGCTTGAAGAATGACATATTTTCTATGCAAGTTACATCTTTCTCCTTCCATTATTGAGTTGATGGAAGTTACTCTAATAGAATTTCCTATTTATGCTATGATCAATTATTACACGAGCTATGCAACGAAATTGACAAGCAATCAAAATTTATCAACAATCCAAGCGAATATGTTCCTACTGCAATTTGGTCACACATTCAGAAGGCTTTCCTACAATTTTTAACACACCTCAAGGTAATTTGAAATATTTCTTTCGTCTATGTATGAAGTATTGTATTGTTGTTGAAAGTAGTTGGTAGTCCAAGAACTCTCTATATGAATAATATTATTTTTTATTCTTCAAACAATCAATTAAATAATATATCATTTAACCATGGATGTAATAATTCAGCGACCATGAACAAAATTTATATGTAGTCAACGGGAAAGGCTGAGGTTCAGAGTTGGTTTTGATTGTCGGAATGCAATTTGTAGTGAGTTGATGGGGGGTAACAATGTGACAGAAAACGACCATGTCCGGAGCATCACCTTTTCAATAATTTGAGGTTCATGCTCTTCGAATATTGGAGAAAGATGAGTGTGGTTACTGTTACTTATTTTATTTTTTTAAGAGTATAATTGTGTAAATCTTAATAGATTGTACTTAGGATTATGCTCTAGATCTTTTGTATTGTACTTTGTATTTTTTGTTAGACAAGGAACCCGCTATGTTTATTATAAATACATGCACAAAGTGGTAAGAACTACCCACAAAAATTTCCCAACAATCTTCTCTCTTTCTTCCTGTGCTGCATTTTCTCTTTATTCCCTCACTAAAATAGACTTACAATAGTTACGTACTTATTCTTGGAATCTCAAATATTCCTTTAAACTAAAATCTCTGTTAATTATTAGATCAGTTGGACAATGAAGCCCTACAAACCTGAGTCACCATGCTGATCATCCAAATTACGTACCTTAATTAACTACCTTCTTCCCCCAACTACCTCTATACTCTTCAACCAACTTAACAATCAATTTTCTGTATATCATCAATATAATGACAAAAGATAATCATATGAGGGACACTAATTCACTACTTGAGCTTTCATTATTATATGGGTCTATATTACCCTCCCCTTTATTACTTTTCCTCAATTTTTATTGTAAACTTTGATACAATGATCTAGCTAGTATAGTTTCGTTTTCTATAATTTTTCTTTTTATTTTCCTTCTAATGATCTATATTCTCTCATGTACCGACAACACTACACTGCATAACACGCCTCCTACCCAATCACGAGTGTATAGTGATTGTTTTCTCTATAGTGACGAAGAGGCTATTATGATTGTGCATTGAATACGTCTGAGATTCTCTCACTGTACAGAGTTAATTATCAACTAGGCCTTTTATATATTATCAAAAAGGACTTATCACTTGATTGATCATTGTTTATGCTACTTGAGACGCAAGAAGATTTATCCCTTGATTGATCATGAATCTATACAATGTATGGATGAATTCATCATTTGGAATAAAATTTAAGAAATACTACTCTCAGTCTCATCAACGACAATGATACGTAATGGTGGTTAAAATGAAGAATTAATAATTAAAGATAATAGTAAGAAGAAGAAATTAAATGTCTTTGTCTCATGGCATCTGCCGGCCGCATGCAGTTTGGTGGGCTGAACCTTTCAGAATTATGGGCGCTTCTTGGCCGGCCGAGTGAGGCGATGCCCTAATTCAAAGAACGTCAACGGGGAATATATTTAATTCACGCAGGAGGACTGTTCCAATTTTTTTTCCAAATAAACCCACCAGGTACATGAACGTTAATAAAATATTAACAAATATTCGATATACTTTGTACTGTAGACATTTTGACCTTCGTCAATGTGTTCATGCTCGTGCATAAAAAGACATAAAAGGAAACCCTAGAAAATGGTCACGTCAAAACAAAGACGTTAGTGAGAATAAAACTGGCATAAAAATTCTTTGAGAAACGATGTTTATTTTTGGTATTAGGGTCGGTGGCATGAGTAACGCAGGTACTTTGCTCTTTCATTTTATGTGCTTTGGTTCAAATGCATGGTACTCATCATTTATTAAACGTTTATTTGGAAATACTTTTAAAATAATTAAAAAAAATTTGTAAAACTGAACTTGGGTTCTAAAAGCAAATGCTTTTTGAAAGAAGTATAAGATATGTGTTTCTTATAGGAAACACTTCAAGTGTTTTTTCAGAATCCATTTGAATTTTTACTAAGGATTGGTATAAAAAACATTTTCACAAAAAATGTTTTTGACCATTTTAAAATCACCTCCAAACCGACCATAAATAAGTAATAGTGTTTGTCCCCAATGGTACTTCATGGACTCACAACTTAATTAAGTAATTATAAGTGTTTGTTCTCAATGGTACTTCATGGACTCACAACTTAATTATATATTAACATTTATTATTTCTCTTTTTATGAAAATTTACGAAGGGATATGTATATGCGGTCAAGCTACAATTGGAAATTCAATTGTGAATTTTATTTGTTTTTTTTCTTAATCTGTGCGACTAGAAATTTTAATTATGAATTCGTAATTTATTAATGTAGTTTTATATATGTTATACTTGAAGTCAATTAACAGGTTTTATAAAATATGAGAAAAGTCATAGAAACAAGGGAACTTTAATGAAAAGCTTCCGGTACTATTCACTTTAACGAAAATCATATTTTTACATTAAAAAGTCAATCATGGTACTATTCACTTTATCTTTTATTTTTGTCCTTATTGTTAAAGCTCAAAGTTTTCAAGCCATTTATATTAGTTTTCCTTATAAACAAATGAGATACTATCGAAATTTATAAAAAATCACTCAACTAATGAAATTCGGGCCCACTTGAGTTTTGAATCCTGAATCCGTTCTTATGATCTATATGTGATAAATTAAATTGATTTGCATTTGTTTGATACATATAGATGAAAAAACAATATTTGAGGGTGACCCTTAAAGAGAATCAAGGATTTTAATTATAAAGTAGTGTACTCTACAATTAAGGTGGATGCAAATAATTTCAAAATAAATATAAAGTAAGAGGGGGATTATAGTTAGCACATAAACCCTGAACATACCAGAGAAGATAATTACCATAAAAAAATTGTAAATATAAGTCCAAAATATGTAGGAAAAGGGTGAGGGTGGCAAAGATAAACGTTGTTGTTGCATTTGTGCTTCATTGACTCATTTCTTTTGCTTCTTCTTGATCTTCTTTCTTCTTTTTTTTTTTTTTTAGTCGAGCGATAACGTTAGTAAGTTAAATGTTAGCTTAGCCACCGACAATGTTTGAACCGACGGCATCATGCAAGAGCATAACACTTTTCCACTACTGTGGTAAAGGGTCGCTTGCTCTTTCCTTTTTCTTTTAGGCAGAATTAAAAGTTTTGGTTGCACCCAAATACACAAAAATACATGCGAGATAATATATTTGTCGACTCAAAAAATAGTGAGATGTTACAAGAATATAGTAGACGTAGGTTATCTATCGTAAAGATAAAATATAAAGAAGGTAAGGTTGTAAAAAAAGAAAAAAAAAGTACACAAACACGTTTAAATCACTTTGGTCGAGCGTTTCATATATGTCAATAAATCTAAGTTAGTCTCCATTTTATTTTGTCCATTACTGTGTTATATACAAACTGGACTGTGGTGATTGTGATGGTTGCTGAATTGCTTGGTTCAAAAATTTGAATGTGTTGATTGGAAACGCCGAAAAATACTTTGTGTACACATTCGTCATCATCCGTTGATTACCGTACACTATATGGAACTAAAACGTTCAATGGGATACAACACATAAACCTCAATGCAAGACAAATTTTTCAATGTGCCGGAAACACGGTCTTATACACAAGTATCATAATACAATCTAACCAAATGTATTTTACAATTTGTACCGGAATGTGTTATCGGCACAATTAAAAATTACTCCCAATGCACAAGTTGCTTTTATTTGTTGGGAGACTTCTTATTTAATGTTACAAAGAGCCAATCAAGTTGGTATATTATGCAAAAATATTGAGTTGGAGTAAATGTAAAAATTTGGGGAGTTGTTGGCGGTAATGCAATCTTTATTTATGAAACTATGTAGAATAAATTGCAATGGCAAATTCACATTAATTTTAGCAACTCCAAAAAAGTTAGAGGTATACTAGCTACCTTTCCAATAAAAACCAAACTCTAAAAACTACCACCGTCGACAGGAATCGATAGATTGGGAACCGAATTTGGGAGGGGAGGTTGGGGGTGGAGATGAGCAGTAGTCGGGGTTTTAGCGCTTCAAACAAACAACAATTAGGTTAAAAGAACCTTTTTTTTTTTTTTTTTTTTTTTTTGGGAAGGAGAGTTGGAGACTAATTAGGGGTAGAAGGAAAAATGAAAGGCTACATGTAGCTCTTACCTAAAATGTAGCCATTCTCTATGTTTTAGTCCTTTGCTATGTTTGTCAACCTATTAGGTCATCTCTAGCTAATGTTTTGTTAAACATAGCCCTTGACTGTTTAAATATATATTTTAAGGTAATTATATTTGACTCTATCATATTTGTGTTGCAACCTTATACAATATCTTTAAAACATTTCAATCTCATACATTTACTTATTATTTCATTTTATTTTCATACATCTGTTATAGTTTTCATCAGTGCCTCCGATATATCATATGCCTACATGGCCATCATAGAGACCACAAGATTTGTGCCACGTGGATAAAAACAATTAAAACAAGTTTTAATTATAAACTAGACCCACTCTGTCCTTCTTCATAATTTACTGGGTTCTTCGTGGTGTTCTTGAGCTGATGAAGACCAAAACTTTTCTGGCTCCTCTCTTTTTCTTCCCTTTATTTTTATCCGCATTTCCCGAAGTCACCTTAAATTACGGATTGTAAATTGTAATACATAGCTTGTATACTTTAATTCACATATGTTAATAAACGCGTGAAAAATCAAAATAATTCTAATACCAGAAGTAAAAATACCATCAAACATTTTCCATGTATATGAACCAATAGTTGCAACCAAGCATCCACTTGCATTCAACTATTTTTATCTTAGCCGATAATGTTATCCAGTTCTACTCAATTTTCCACGCTCCTATAGTTCTGAAACCCTAACGTGAACTTTACCCCAAGAAGAAACCAAGTTGAAATAAAAATCTCCAAAATGTCTCAGATTCGAAGGACCTTAACACCCGATGATTGAGCTTTCCAGGCAAATGCATGCAGAAGTAAATACAAAAAAAAAATGCAGAAGTACATGCATTGCCAATTTGCCATTTCATACCTCCCATGCGTGGCTGGTTTTGAACTGTCATACACGTGGCAGATGTCAAGGCTCACTTCAACGAGAAATTTTTAATTGTGACGGAAACACAAATGGTATACTACGTGTTTGAATAGGAGTAGTAGGAAATTTTATTTTTTAAGTTATTAACTTTTTAACACACATATCCTACCATTTGTATAATGACATGTGATGTACCATTCCGTATACCGATCACACTGAAAAATCTCTCTACTGCAACACTTGGTAACTCTTGATCCCAGGGAAGCTGGGATACATCCAGGTGGCATACATCCAGGAAGCTGCAGCCAAACCTTACGTCGATCCCAGCAATTAAAACCCAAATTGGGAAATGGGGTCTTAGTATTTGGACAGCACGGGCTGTCACAATACTATATTTTTCTTTTTGGTTGCTGCATAATATTATTTATATATTTTTTTTCAAAGATAAAGGAGCAATGGACCTTCTCAAGTCAAACAATTACTTAATCCACATACATAAGTTAGCTACTTCATCAACCGAATGTGCTCTATTTTCTATTAACATAATTCTCCATTTTTTTGGAGTATTTTCTAATTTTATTTAAATATTGCCATCTCACTAGTGACAATTTAATAGTAATTAGCAATAAAAATCTGGCCCACGCCGACAAATCAGAATTGAGGGTTTTAATTAGGAGATTCTCACGAAAATATAACTTAATTAATTAGCCGACCATTTCCTTCAGGTAATTTCAAACATAAGCTAAAAAATTATTAATTAGTAAGCACAATTAATTGATTAATTTGGAGAGGACAGTTCAAGGTTAGCTAACTAAACAGTTGAGATTCTCTGGGGCCGTCCTTTCTAGGGATCGGGAGAATGACAACCAACCTACAGAATGTATATAGTCGGCGCTATTCTTAATATAATTAATTAATTAATTAATTACATGGATAATTAAATTTTTGCATGAGGAAAATATATGATTATCGTGGAATCTTCACAAAGTTTAACTCAATCACAAGTACGCTGACTGGCAAGTGAGTGCTGTTTAAGCTAATTGGCAGTGTTAAGAAAGAAGATAAATATATTGCCATAGGGATTAATTCTACCAAAAATAAAACAATTTATACACATAAATTAACATCAATCACCCTAGCTAGTTGACAACTTGTGACTACAATACCAATATATGCTTTTGATTTATTTTTTGGTATTGGGTATATGATGCTGCATTATATATTTTTATAATGTATTTTTCTGTGCGGTTAACTATAATATTTTATAAGGAATTATTATTAGTACTTTAAAAATCTCATTCCACACTCCAAACTTTCTATATTAAGAAAGAAAAATACACTTGTGAGGAGTGTAGAATGAGATTTTTGAAGTGTGCCAATAAGACTTCCCTATATTATATTGTGGATATATTAATTAATGATATATATGTTGTTGATATTATTTATATTGTTGATATATATTAACATATAAAAAAAAGAGTTAAGCTAGTTAATTAGCTTTGCTTTTGAACATTTTAATATTATTGATATACGTCATTGATATATGAACGTATCAAAAGAGTAGTGTTATCTACACATCTATTTTTACTTCTTACACACCCCTTTCAATTTTCGACCGTCAGATCGAATAAATTGAAGAAGATCAATGATAAAAAAATTAATAAAAATGTCTGAGAGCTAAAAATAAATATGTGAACAATGCTATCCAATCCGCATTCCCCTATATGACCTAAATATATGCATTGACTCGCATGCATATATGACATGGACTGCAAAATCTGCAGTATATTGATGGGAAGGAGTGCCGGTGTGAAATCGCAGATATGTATTAATTGGATACGTGGGGAAGCATGAGTATCTCTTTATGTATGGGAATTGTGTAGTCCAAGGCGGACTCCATTGGATATTGCTGGAGGACTCCGTTGGCTGCATATATTAGCTCAGATTTGCAAGTAGAAGATCACATCTCACTGCAGATTCTTAACTATATCAGAAAATCTCACACCGATATGCTTAATTAGTTTGTAATCCTCCAAACACCCATTTGCATTTGCTTCGCTGCCTTCCAAAATTATTGAATTCGAATAGTGTGTGTGTGTGTATATATGAGATACTTTGGATGCAGTCCCTAATTCCTAACACTCTTTAACTAAAACCTTAATAGTATTCAAAGTTTGATGAAAGTCCTTTGACTTTGTACACCTCATTATATTACTATTAATATTTATATTTTTATAGTTTTGACATTAATTGTTTGATATTTTATGAGATTTATAATCCTACAAATTTAAAATCCCTCATTATAATACTATTAGAAACTGCTACAATAAAAAAATTTAAACATTTTGATTGAATAAATGGATAAAACCTATGTAACAATAAGAAATAGTAAATGGCAAAAGAATGTATCCATAGTGTTAAAAAAAAATTGGTACGTTTCACATATAACAAAGTGGTACATTAATAAAGAAGAATGGGTACATTATAAATAAATTAGGGTACAAATAAAAGATTAAAAA
Source organism: Pyrus communis (assembly GCF_963583255.1). Classification (NCBI taxonomy): domain Eukaryota; kingdom Viridiplantae; phylum Streptophyta; class Magnoliopsida; order Rosales; family Rosaceae; genus Pyrus; species Pyrus communis. Next base: position 24,101,861 of record NC_084807.1, read on the forward strand.
ATTATGAGTACAAATGAAAATTTTAAAAAATATGGGCGCAAAAAGAAATTAATACATGGTACATATTAAAACTAAAAAGAAAATACTACAAATTTTAAAAAAATTGCAAATTAAAAGTGGGTACAAACTAAAAATATAAATATATGATACAAAGTTTAGCCATAAAACATAAATATACTATTTGTAATTTTTCTATCATTGATTAATTATACAATGTCACGTGACGGTAAACACATGGGCACAAATACAAAATAAAATTTAAAAAAATGTGGGCACAAAAAGAAATTAATATATGGGTACAAATTAAAATTGAAAACAAAAATTGGTGCAAATTAAAAAAAGGTTTGCAAATTAAAAATGGGTACAAACTAAAAATAAAAATATATGATAAAAAATTTAGCCATAAATATAAATATGCTAATTGTAGCATTTTTAACACTAAAGGAATATATTTAACAATAAAAAATATTGTCTTTGACACACCCCGACCGAGATCGGAGCGTGCTGGCCGTCACTCAAAGGTGACGTAGCCATGTGCACGTGCGGAAGCTAGTAAGTAGTAATATGAAAGTACGAAATAATTAAAAACTAGCATACAAGTACTAGAATGAGTGCTAGTTAGTGCGATACAAACTCAGAGCAGGTCTATAGCAGTCCAATTAAAACAACAACAGTAGTACGCCCGAAGGCGACCCTACAATGGGGAGTGTCTGTCAGAACGCCGAAAAGCTCTCAAGGGAAACCACCGCAACGGCTAAGCAACTAGAACCTGGAGGGGCGCAAAACAAAAACGTGAGTGGGCAAAAACAAAGCTCTTTGAAAACCATTTCATAAAATACTTTCTAACCCCTCGCCGTAAAACCTGTATACTTCCCAGAAAATAAACATATGTACGTATGTGTAAACATGCAAAACATGCTCAAGGGTATACCAATCATGCTCAAGATATGCCATGCCAAATCTCAAAGTGATATGCAAGTGCCCAGGTATAATCATAATCAATATCATGTAATCAGGCAGCCGGAGTCACCTACGTGACCTGTACGGCTACATCTAGAGCTCAAACCTCAATCTCAATATCTAAACCTGCCCACGAGTCGGAACCACCTAAAGTGGTCTGTACGACAGGACTGGGTGTAAATAAGTGCTACGATCACGTGAAGCCTGGGCGAATAATCGCGGGTCACCTACAAGTCGGAACCACCTAATGTGGTCTGTACGACAGGCCTGTGCACCTAGCTTGGATCCAAGCTGAGCCTAAGGTGCGGGAGGTGAACATCACGTGAAGGCCTGTGCCCTGCTCAGGGCAGGAGCACTAACACCGGGGGTACAGGTTATGAGCTCTCTAAGCATCTCTAACCACTATTTAATGCAATCGTTAAATAACGCTTACCTGGCACTTACCTATGCCTCCACAGCACCCACATATAAATATGTATATGCATGCTACTACTAATGAATGTGATGATGCATAAACGTTAATAATAACATGCATGGCATAAGGCAAATAACCCTTTTAAAACAATTTCTGGGAATATAAATGTATATAGGTATATACGGAAAACAAAAGCCCACTCACTGGTATGTAGAAGGGTCGTAGCCCCCCTGTCTCGCGTGTGCACGCTCGTCCTCTGGGTACGTGTCACCTAAATGCGAAACAACTATAAAAACGTTAACTTTAAAGCACATAACCCGTTTCTCGTAATAACTTCTCATACATTACTCAAAATGGACAAATGAATATACCAACGTGCTCTACACAACCTCAGGATCACAACCATATTTTTAAAATAATTTTTGGACCCCGCACGCGCCCCCACGCGCCAGCACAGGCACGGACCCACGCGCCCCCACGCGCGGCCACGTGCCAGGCACACTGACGGTGTCAACAGACGCCGTCAGGAATATTCCGTTAAACTGACGGAATATTCCGTCAAATCTAACCGGATACCGTCACTGCCGTTAGGAATATTCCGTCAAACTTGACGGAATATTCCCCTTTCTTCTCCGGCCTACCCTCGCCGGACTCCGGTCGCCGGAAACTGGGAAAAACTTTAAACTAACTATTCTCCTTCGTTTCTCAACCGTTTTCTATGATTCTTGGACCAAAAGAAAGCCCTAAACTAGTAGAATCACGTTGGACCACTTTTAAAGGCTAAAAGTTACGCGATCATACCTGTCTCAAAACTCAAAAACCGGCCAACTTCGAACTAGGCCTTCCCGACGTCCAAATTCGTCCAACGAGCTACTCCGACGCTCCTTAGGACCTCACCAACACACCTACAAGCTTCAAATGTCCAAAAACTAAGTAAATTAACGTTGCATGAACAGTGCTCAAAACGGACCTCGCGATATCGACGTGAAAACGTCGAAGTTCTTACCTGAAAATGCTATGGTCGTGCTCGCCTCGACCTCACGAGTCGAATGGTGTCCTTAGTTTCCTCGATCTGTCACGGTTTGAGTGGTTTTGGTGTTTGTCCGTACGTATGGTGATAACGGGAAGGAAGAGAGAGGCACGGGGGAGAGAGACAGAGGGAGGGGAAGAGTGTCTGTGTGTGTGAGTGTGTGTGTGTGTGGTCCAACACATGCCACACCACACAAAACAACCCACAACGTGACAAAACAACCTAAGGGCAAAAAGGTAATTTCACACGTGCGTTTAATAATCCCGGGACGGGATGTTACAACCTTCCCTCCTTAAAAGAATTTCGTCCCGAAATTCAAAACAACCAAGCAACGACCCCTAGTGGTCAAAGAACAATCGAGGATACAAATCCCTCATTCGATCTTCTGTCTCCCACGTAGCTTCCTCAACTAAATGGTTCCTCCACAAAACCTTCACTAAATTCACCGTCTTGTTCCTCAGAACCTTCTCTTTCCAATCGATGATCGTCACCGGTTCCTCGTCGTACGTCAAATCTGGGTTAATCTCAAGCGGTTGAGGAGGTATCACGTGAGATGGATCAGCAACATAGTGTCGGAGCATAGACACGTGAAAAACATTATGCACTCTAGCCAACTCCGGGGGCAACTCCAACCTGTAAGCTACCTCACCGACTCGTTCTGTGACCACGTATGGTCCAATGTACCGAGGGCTCAACTTCCCTTTCTTTCCGAACCGCACAACACCTCTCCACGGTGAAAGCTTCAGAAATACCCGATCTCCGACCTCATATGTTCTGTCCGTAGCATGCCGATCCGCTAGGCTCTTCTGCCTGTCCTGAGCTGCTTTCAAGTTAGACTTGATTACCTGAACATTCAGAGTAGTCTCCTCGACAATCTCCGGACCCACTAAAACTCTTTCTCCAACCTCTGACCAACATAACGGTGTGCGACAAGCTCTGCCATACAAGGCCTCAAATGGCGCCATGCCAATGCTCGAATGAAAACTGTTGTTGTAAGCAAATTCCATCAAATCCAATCTTTGATGCCAAGCGTCACCAAACTGCAACACCGAAGCTCGTAGCATATCCTCCAAGGTCTGAATAGTTCTCTCTGACTGTCCGTCTGTCTGTGGATGATACGCCGTGCTGTAAAGTAATCTCGTGCCCAAAGCTTCCTGGAAAGCTACCCAAAACTTCGACGTAAATCGTGGATCTCGATCCGAAACAATACTCACTGGGACACCATGATACTTCACCACCTTCGAGATGAACAACTCCGCTAAACGGCTCAAAGAATACTTCTCTCTCACTGGAATAAAATGAGCCGACTTAGTGAGTCGATCGACGATCACCCAAATGCCGTCAAAGCCATTATGTGTACGTGGGAGCTTGTACACAAAATCCATGGTGATATTTTCCCATTTCCACTCTGGAACGGGAAGCGGCTGCAACAACCCAAACGGCTTCTTCCTTTCTGCTTTAACTTGTTGACAAACAGCACACCTGCTCACATACTCGGCTATCTCCCTCTTCATACCCGGCCAATAATAAAACGGTCGAATGGTATGATACATTTTAGTAGCTCCTGGGTGCATGGCATAAGCCGAGATATGTGCTTCATCGAGAATTTCCTTCTTCAACTCCACACTATTAGGCACGAACATTCTACCTTCTAGCATCAACATGCCATCCGAATCTCGAACTCTGAGATCTCGCCTCTTTCCTTGTTCTCGAGCTTGAATAAGTTCTTGAGTCTCTTGATCAGCTACCTGAATCTCAAGCACCCGATCAACAAGTATCGGCCTAACTTGGAAATTAGCAAGTAATGCCACATCTCGATCTTCGGCTTCTAGCCTTACCCCCGTAGTACGCAAGTCCACCAAAAGAGGAGCACGACTAGCGTACAACGCATTAATACGGCCCTGTGACTTCCTGCTAAGTGCATCAGCCACTACGTTCGCACGACCAGGATGATAATCAATCGTGCAATCGTAATCGCTGAGCAACTCCAACCACCTCCGCTGACGAAGATTGAGTTCCTTCTGAGTAAAGAGATACTGGAGACTCTTGTGATCCGTAAAGATCCTGCACTTTTCTCCGTAAAGATAGTGCCTCCACAACTTTAACGCAAAAATGATAGCGGCCAACTCCAAATCATGTGTAGGGTAATTCCTCTCATGAGGTTTCAACTGCCGCGAAGCATAAGCAATCACCCTACCATGCTGCATTAATACACATCCCAAACCATTCAAGGAAGCATCGCTGTAAACCTCGAAATCACCACTATCGTCTGGGAGTGCCAAAACAGGTGCATGAGTGAGACAATGCTTCAACTGTTGGAAACTCCGCTCGCACCTATCATCCCACTCAAATTTGACATCCTTCCTCGTTAGCCTCGTCAACGGCAAGGCAATCACCGAAAAATCCTTAACGAACCTCCGATAATACCCTGCCAAACCAAGGAAACTTCTCACTTCGGTGACGGTTCGCGGTTGCTCCCAACTCTCTACCGCTGCAACCTTCTGAGGGTCAACCAGAATACCCTGAGCAGAAATGACGTGTCCCAAGAACGCAACTTGGTCTAACCAGAACTGGCACTTGCTAAACTTAGCATATAACTGGTGTTCCCTCAACCTTTTCAACACCAAAGTAAGATGTCGAACATGCTCCGCTTTCGACTTAGAATACACCAGAATATCGTCAATGAAGACAATGACGAATCTATCCAAGTAAGGCTGGAATACTCGGTTCATCAAATCCATAAAGGCGGCTGGTGCATTCGTCAATCCAAATGGCATAACCAGAAACTCGTAATGACCGTAACGAGTCCTGAACGCCGTCTTAGGGACATCATCCCTACTGATCTTCAGCTGATAGTAACCAGACCTCAAGTCTATCTTAGAGAACACGCAAGCACCTCTCAGCTGATCAAACAAATCATCGATACGAGGCAATGGATAACGGTTTTTAATCGTCACCCGATTGAGTTGCCTGTAGTCGATGCACAGTCTCAAAGTTCCATCCTTCTTCCTCACAAACAGAACTGGAGCACCCCAAGGCGAAGTACTAGGCTGAATAAATCCCTTATCCACTAACTCCTGCAGCTGAACTTTCAATTCCCTTAACTCCGCGGGAGCCATACGATATGGAGTTAGAGAAATAGGATTAGTACCTGGAAGTAACTCAATGGTGAACTCTACGTCTCGATCTGGGGGTAACCCAGGTAAATCCTCAGGAAATACATCAGGGAAGTGTCTGACCACTCTCACATCCTCTATTCTGCTAGTAACAACCTCATCCAGCACCACATGAGCCAGATACCCCTGACAACCCTTAGTTAACAACTTTTTCGCTCGTAGCGCCGAAATAACGCCATATCTCACCCCACTCTGCTCACCCACGAAAGTAACCACAGGTAGTCCAGGTCGGTGAAACGTAACTACTTTCCCGTAACAGTCAATGTTGGCACGATAGAAGTGCAACCAGTCCGTGCCCAGAATCACATCAAAGTCCACAATATCTAACGGGATAAGATCGGCTGACAAAGCAACACCCTCTACGATCACTGGACACCCCGGGTACACACAATCTACAACGCAACTCTCTCCCCTAGGCATAACAAACTCTAAATCATACCCTAGGGGTGTGGGGCGAGGTTGCGTCGCTTGAGCAAATGTATGAGAAATTACGGAATGTGTAGCTCCACAATCAATTAAGACTCTAGCAAAACAACCAAGAATGTTCAACGTACCCATAATCAAGTCTGGGTTGTTCTGAGCGTCCTGCAGAGAAATATTGTGAAGACGCCCCTGTCCCTGCTGACGCCCACCGCGGCCTCGGCTCGCCTGAACACCGCGTCCCTGAGCACCACGCCCCTGACTGGGCTGGCCTGACTGTCTCGAAGATCCTGCACTGCTAGTGGCAATCTCCCCCTGCTGATACTGTCCTCCCTGATACCACTGTGAACCACCCGCTGGGGCTGGAGGATACGGCATATAGCCGCCTGAATACTGGGGATAGCCACCCTGGGAATAGGGATCCTGAGGGTACTGATACTGCCCCGGAGCATAAGGGACAGCATCACCCTGATAGTGGTAAGCACCACCTCGACCCGTCTGGCCGTAACTACTAGGACCCTGGATCTGCTGGAGTGGTGCAGGCGGTGGCATAAAGGTCTGCTGTGGTTTCTGCTGCTGCTGACCCTGGGGACAATTTGCCGCTCTATGTCCCACCTGTCCACATGTGAAACAACCGTTGCTACCACGTCTACACTCACCGAAATGTCGGTTGTTACACCTGCGGCAAATAGGGGCTCTGCCTCGCCCACCATCGCCCTGCCTCTGGCCTCTAGCGCCACCAGAAAATCTACCTCCACGACCCTGCCCAGTGGCACTGAAGCCACCACTCGAAGAACTAGAACTAGCTCCACCTCTCTTGAAGTTCTGAGTTTGTCGGGGCCCGAGCGATGCCTGACCTTTGCCTTTGTCATCTTTCTTCTGGTTGCCGTCCTTCTCTTCATCCGTATCGCTCGACATATTCTCAGAATCCTCGATCCTCAACAGTATCTCATAGAAGTCCCGATAAGTCTCGCTGTGGACCGTAGACGCCATAGAACGCCACTTCTTCCTTGTGCCCAGACGGAAAAGACGGAGCATCTCCGCCGGATTACCAGCGACATCAGGGTGATAACGGGACAAGTCCGTAAACTTACGGTAGTACTCATTCGCTGACATCTTCCGCTGTTTCAGTTCGGAAAACTCCTGCTTCTTGCGGTCAATGTACTCAGGGGGTACATATCTTCTCCTAAACAACCCCGTAAACACGTTCCAATCAATCCTCTGATCCGGAGTCAACCTACGGAGCTCCTGCTCCCACCAAGCTGCCGACTCCGTATCTAGAAACCAAGCGGTCGTCTCGACCCACCTCTCCATAGGCAAGTTCCCCTGATTATGTAGCACCCGGAAAGTCTTCTCTATGTGTTCTAGCCAGCGCTCTGCACTCTCGGGTCCCTCACTGCCCTTAAACTTATCCAACTTCAGATTGTACATGGTCTCCAGAGGAGTCCTCTGGGGAGGGCGCATCACTGCCTGAAGGGCTGTAGCAAAAGCTTCCCCCAACTGAGTAATATCGGGGAACATAGGCTCAGAAGAGCGACGGGGTTCCCGACGAGGCGGCATAGTTCTGACAGAAGACACCAAAATTATTAGAATACTCACAAGGACACAGGACTGCCAAACCTAGGCTCTGATACCAAACTGACACACCCCGACCGAGATCGGAGCGTGCTGGCCGTCACTCAAAGGTGACGTAGCTATGTGCACGTGCGAAAGCTAGTAAGTAGTAATATGAAAGTACGAAATAATTAAAAACTAGCATACAAGTACTAGAATGAGTGCTAGTTAGTGCGATACAAACTCAGAGCAGGTCTATAGCAGTCCAATTAAAACAACAACAGTAGTACGCCCGAAGGCGACCCTACAATAGGGAGTGTCTGTCAGAACGCCGAAAAGCTCTCAAGGGAAACCACCGCAACGGCTAAGCAACTAGAACCTGGAGGGGCGCAAAACAAAAACGTGAGTGGGCAAAAACAAAGCTCTTTGAAAACCATTTCATAAAATACTTTCTAACCCCTCGCCGTAAAACCTGTATACTTCCCAGAAAATAAACATATGTACGTATGTGTAAACATGCAAAACATGCTCAAGGGTATACCAATCATGCTCAAGATATGCCATGCCAAATCTCAAAGTGATATGCAAGTGCCCAGGTATAATCATAATCAATATCATGTAATCAGGCAGCCGGAGTCACCTACGTGACCTGTACGGCTACATCTAGAGCTCAAACCTCAATCTCAATATCTAAACCTGCCCACGAGTCGGAACCACCTAAAGTGGTCTGTACGACAGGACTGGGTGTAAATAAGTGCTACGATCACGTGAAGCCTGGGCGAATAATCGCGGGTCACCTACAAGTCGGAACCACCTAATGTGGTCTGTACGACAGGCCTGTGCACCTAGCTTGGATCCAAGCTGAGCCTAAGGTGCGGGAGGTGAACATCACGTGAAGGCCTGTGCCCTGCTCAGGGCGGGAGCACTAACACCGGGGGTACAGGTTATGAGCTCTCTAAGCATCTCTAACCACTATTTAATGCAATCGTTAAATAACGCTTACCTGGCACTTACCTATGCCTCCACAGCACCCACATATAAATATGTATATGCATGCTACTACTAATGAATGTGATGATGCATAAACGTTAATAATAACATGCATGGCATAAGGCAAATAACCCTTTTAAAACAATTTCTGGGAATATAAATGTATATAGGTATATACGGAAAACAAAAGCCCACTCACTGGTATGTAGAAGGGTCGTAGCCCCCCTGTCTCGCGTGTGCACGCTCGTCCTCTGGGTACGTGTCACCTAAATGCGAAACAACTATAAAAACGTTAACTTTAAAGCACATAACCCGTTTCTCGTAATAACTTCTCATACATTACTCAAAATGGACAAATGAATATACCAACGTGCTCTACACAACCTCAGGATCACAACCATATTTTTAAAATAATTTTTGGACCCCGCACGCGCCCCCACGCGCCAGCACAGGCACGGACCCACGCGCCCCCACGCGCGGCCACGTGCCAGGCACACTGACGGTGTCAACAGACGCCGTCAGGAATATTCCGTTAAACTGACGGAATATTCCGTCAAATCTAACCGGATACCGTCACTGCCGTTAGGAATATTCCGTCAAACTTGACGGAATATTCCCCTTTCTTCTCCGGCCTACCCTCGCCGGACTCCGGTCGCCGGAAACTGGGAAAAACTTTAAACTAACTATTCTCCTTCGTTTCTCAACCGTTTTCTATGATTCTTGGACCAAAAGAAAGCCCTAAACTAGTAGAATCACGTTGGACCACTTTTAAAGGCTAAAAGTTACGCGATCATACCTGTCTCAAAACTCAAAAACCGGCCAACTTCGAACTAGGCCTTCCCGACGTCCAAATTCGTCCAACGAGCTACTCCGACGCTCCTTAGGACCTCACCAACACACCTACAAGCTTCAAATGTCCAAAAACTAAGTAAATTAACGTTGCATGAACAGTGCTCAAAACGGACCTCGCGATATCGACGTGAAAACGTCGAAGTTCTTACCTGAAAATGCTATGGTCGTGCTCGCCTCGACCTCACGAGTCGAATGGTGTCCTTAGTTTCCTCGATCTGTCACGGTTTGAGTGGTTTTGGTGTTTGTCCGTACGTATGGTGATAACGGGAAGGAAGAGAGAGGCACGGGGGAGAGAGACAGAGGGAGGGGAAGAGTGTCTGTGTGTGTGAGTGTGTGTGTGTGTGGTCCAACACATGCCACACCACACAAAACAACCCACAACGTGACAAAACAACCTAAGGGCAAAAAGGTAATTTCACACGTGCGTTTAATAATCCCGGGACGGGATGTTACAGTCTTATTGAAATAATTAATGATGTTATTAATACCCAAGGATCTTAATCAAAAATTGAAAAAGAATAAGGTTTTAATCAATGAAGTAACAAAAGAAGAGATGATAATCTAATTTCTTCTATATATATATATATATATATATATATATATAATACTGTGGCTAGCTCGTCAACAGTCAACGCGTACAATATTTTAAAGTTGCCACGGTGGTGAGAGATCTGCAGGTCATCAGTTTAGTTTGGCTGTGGAAATTGAATTGAAGTCAACAAAAGATGGCACCAAGCTGAACAAATTGTACTTCTCTTCCGGTGCAGGATGCAAATCCAATAAGAAGCTAGCTCGCTAGGGATTTCGGCATATAGTTTCCAAATCCAACAAGAAGCGCCGCAATGAGAAGAAAAACTTTTCTGTCTCCATTGCATATATTCTCTTTCTTTCCACAAGTATTTTGTGAGAATAAAGATAAAACGAGAACCACATATAAAGAGAAACTTACCGAGAATGCTATCGTATTACCAAAGTTAGTCCTAATATGGAATGAAAAAAACGTATCTGCAGTTTTGATGCTATTTTGACAGTATTTCAAGCATATCAGGGCTAGTAAGAAAGAGAGAGAGCGGGCATGTCTTCAAATTTTGTTCTTCTTCTTTTTTTTTTTTTTTTTTTACAAGAAACGATAATATGGTCTTTCATTAATCAACACAAACAACTACAAGGGTTTTATTGGTACATAGCTCCAGTGACCAACAAATTGATCTAGAGTGAATTTGCGCAAATAGACAAATAAGAGCAAAACCCCTAGTAGACGACCACAAGCATGAACACACAGCTGCCAAGCTCACAAGTGCCACTAGTACAAATATCTCACAATAAACGAGAGCCACAACAGAGCAATACCAGCAGCCATAATGGTCATCCCTGAACAACGAGGCCACACACTACTATAAAATTGGCTTAATGTGTCAGAGAGTGGTGGCGGTTTTATACTATTACTATCGGATAAAATATTTCCGACAACATGTTTAAAAAGTGTCGGATAACAAAGTACTACTGTCGCTTATATCTGACATTAGTGCACTACTTTCTGACAAGAATAATGAAGCAGGACCTTAACTCCTCTAGATTTATTTTTTAAATAATTTTAACCAATTCTAGTAGATATATCCAACATGAGTAAGTAATGTGTCATATTACATTGTATTATTTTCAAATTTTTAATACTAACTCTGGCGGTTATATCTGACACAAATATTTTCAAATTTTTTATACTAACTTTGTTGGTTATATCCGACACAATTATTATTTTATATTTTTAAATCGTGGCAAATTTTGGATGGGATATTTCCCACCATTCTTTACGTTGAAAAGTGTGTTGTCGGTTCTATCCAACGACAATAGGAAAGTGTGTCGAACACATTTTTACATTGTTGTCGGTTTTAACCGACAATACTACCAATTCTACATAATAAAACCACTCTCCCTCTTCCTTGCACTGCTGCCTTCTCCCTTCCCCAGTTTCTTCTCCTTCTCGCTGCATTCATTTTCCTCTCCTCCTTCTTTCCTTCTCTTTCTCTTCTCCCCTTCTCCTCTCTCCTATCTTCTTCTCCTCTTCACCTTCATTTCCTTTTCATTTCCCCCTTCTTCTTTTTGGCATCTCTTTCTTCTTTTCTCCCCTTCCTTCTTGTCATTTCATCTTCTTAGCATGCTTTTTTTATCCACTTCATTCAGTTCCTCCATCATTCTCTCCATGATAGTCGCCGATCTCATCTCCCCGTCTTCTCTCTCTAGGATGACAACACAGGATTTACGTGAAACACTAGAAATGTCTCGCTTTCCTACTCCCGTTTTCTATTGTGTGTAAAAGATTTTGCTTATCTGAGGTAATTAGTGATGGATTTTGTTTCAACTTTTTCGAGTTAACTAAAAATTTGTAGTTCCCTAATTTTATTATGGTTTTGTAGTTTTTGTGCAATTCAATCTATTTTTATGACTAATTTGCTAATTATCAAATTTCTCATACATTGCTCTATTTAAACCATATTTATTTTATCTAATTTGTTAATATTTAGTGATGTTTTTGGCATCAATTGTTGTTGAGATTTTCGTAATTCGTGTTTTCTCATGTGATGGACTGTTGTTCTGCAGTGAAGAGCACCGAAAGAAGAAGAGGGGGAAAGGAGAAAGGTAGCACTGGTGAAGAAAAGAAGAAAAGGAAAAGAAGATAGGAAAAAGGAAAAGTCATCATTATGTTTTTTAACTACGAACTGGTGGTCCAGTGGTAAAAGGCGGATTACGAGGCTTCTTTAAAACTAAAAACTGGAGGTCTCGGGTTCGAAATCCACTGCTAGAGTGGAAGCCAGACTTGTGGCCAAGGGGAGGCTGAAATGCCTCTGTGAGTCTTCCTGGCCCTCGGCAGAAGTGGATAACCGTGGCTTGCTACCAATTGTCCCTTTTTTAAAATAAAATCATTATGTTTTCTTTATTTTGTTGTATAAACACTTTGTATAATGAGATTTATTGTTGAAGAACATTACCAATGGAAGCATTTATGTCAGATATGGATTTTAATTTTTTAGTTTTTTAATTTTTTTAAATGAGCATGGGTGTCAGATAAAGGAGCATTTTTGTTTATTTTTATTTTTATTCAAAACATAAATTTAGTTTATATTCTTTTATATTTTTATATTTTTTTATTATGTCATTTATATGTGACAACATTGTCTTTATATCCGACGGGATTTCTCAACAACTGATGTCCCCTATAACCGAGGGGAGTATTAATGTCACTTGTATCCGATACTATTTTCTTGGCGGATTAAGAGTCATATCTGACAGGAAAAGCCTTTCCGTGACGCATGCAATGTTGTTGGTTATTTTATCTGCCACTCCATGAATTTTTGTCGGATTTTTTGCTAATATCCGACATAAATAGGTTTTTCTTGTCGTTTTTTAGAATGATACTACTGAGTACTTTTGTAGTAGTGACATAAAGTCATCGCGGTAAAGCAAGACCACATCAAGTCACTGTTGATAGACGAGACTACATAACGCATCGCACAAAGGTGAAGACCAATCTAGCAAAAACAACAGCGCCACCACGGTGCACATAAGGCGAGTGAAAACAACTACACTACTCCGAGAAGGAATCCACTGGTCCACTCATCACAGATGGGGATGAGGCACACAGGCCAAGACCACCTATAAATTCGCCTGAGTGAGGTACTGGCATCCACACATCGAGCACCAAAAGGGCTAGCTGTAACAGGCAGTAGAGCCACCAGGTCTGAGCCGTACAAGCCTAGCCACCAGATCAAACCAAGCCGTCAGAACAAGTCGAGCCATCAAATCTGAGTGCACACATCAGTGCAGCCACTGGAACCAAATGAGGAAGGTGATACCACCCTATAAAAGAGTTGAAGAAGGTGGATCCAAACCACCTGCAGCTCGAATCCACCCCACACCAAGAAAAGCCAACACCAAAACAAAAAAATCTTGAAAGGGCATGCCCATATCAGGGTACAAGGCATAAATCCAATGAATGCTACACACAAAAAGGTGGGAGATAAGCATAGGAGGGGAGATGAGGTAGGTGAAGGCCGGAAAGGAGAAGTCGACATGATGTTGGGGGAAGAAAGTCATGGGTGGCGAGGAGGAGAAGGTTGGGATGGAGAAAAAGGGGGAAGAAGGGGGAAGAAGAAGGGAGAAAAGGCTAGGAGGGAAGCTGCCATCGGCCCCCAACCATAGCCAAAGGCTGGCGACGATGGAAGCAGCCGGTTAGGGTTTTGTTGAGGGAGAGAGCTTTCGGAGAGACAGAAAGTCCTGACCAAATCCTTCAAATTTTGTTCTTAAGAGGCCAAAAAATTTAAATGTGTCCAGTTCATAAACAAAAAAAAACTTTTTGAAAAAGCACGTACTAAATGCTTCGATTAGAGTATTATGGAGATCATATGATGTAGGAGAGATATGAGTCAATTCTGACGAAAAAAGATAAAGAAAATAAAATGTCTCAAATTTTGGAAAAGAAGAATTAAGGTTCGGAAATATTGGATTTAATCGAGAAATATTCAGGTGTTAGAATTGCACATGTATATGTCGTTTTAAAGGGAATTGTGAGAAGAACGCCTCATGGTTAGATCATAAGCTTGTCATGTTTAAGGTCAAAAATGATAGTTTAGGCTTCAAAAATAGCGTTTTAAAGTTTGTAATAAAAATAAAAATTTTCATTTTTCCATCTTATTAACGTTTTGTATTTCTTAAGACCTCCTATAAACTTACCAAGGTCAGATTAAGTCTATTTAAACCCTTTGGCTCCTATTGTAATCATCAATTTCAGAATTAATTAAACGACCCTTGGGTTTTCTCTTAAACTCTAATGGATTCAGAAAACTTTGTTCTTCAGGGTATACGTTTGTATCCCTTTTACGCATGCGTTGCATCACCATATATTTGTATTACATTAGTGTACCATATAATATGACAAATGATTGATATGACTAAAATTCAATACCAAAAACTCATTAATTAACATAGCATAAACATATTACTTAGCAAATCAAATATTATACCAATATAAACATAAATATAACATTCCGAGCATTTTCCTTAAAAAATATATATTTAGAAGTAACCCCAAACAGCCCATAGTCAATGTATCATCAGACACACACACACACTCATGGAACACAAAAATTAAAAATTAAGAAGTCCATGATAGCCAAATCAGCAAATAATAACAAAGGGGAACATCAGCTAAACCACAAATCGTACGTATGCACATTCATGAACCCAAATCCCCAATCCCACCCTATAAATACCACTCCCAACTCCCACACTTTTCCTCACTCCTCCTCACTACTCCAGTTTAACCTACACAGACTTGGCCATCCTCCGAAGAAGAAGACGAAGCAACAATTCTTCGATTTTTTATCCCTAAAAATTTCAAAGAATGCCTTCTTCCGATTCGCCAATGTCTCTAATCATTTCCAAATGCACCGTCTTCCCTGATCTGCCCTCCTCCCTCTCCGACCTCCCCCTCTCCGTCTCCGACCTCCCCATGCTCTCCTGCCATTACATCCAGAAGGGCCTCCTCTTCCCCCTCCCTCCCTACCCCATCATCCCCTCCACCCTCATCCCCCTCCTCAAATCCTCCCTCTCCCAAACCCTCTCCCGCTTCCCCCCATTGGCTGGCAGACTAACCACCTATCCCACCGGCCACGTGTACATCAGCTGCAACGATGCTGGCGCCGACTTCATCCACGCGTCCGCCCCCAGTCTCTCAATCCGAGATGTTTTGGGCCCTGCTGACGTCCCCGATTGCGTCAAGGAGTTGTTCGCCTTCGACAGGACCGTCAGCTACACTGGCCATCACAACGCAATCCTGGCCGTCCAGGTCACCGAGCTCAACGACGCCGTTTTTATCGGATGCTCCGTCAACCACGCCGTCACCGACGGCACCTCCTTCTGGAACTTCTTCAACACCTTCGCGGAGCTCTGCCGAGCATCTTCACTATCACCGAATGAGAATTATAACTACAAAAAATTGACAATCACGAGGCAGCCGGACTTCAGCCGGAACTCAGTTCTGATCTCGCCTGCAGTGCTACGATTCCCAGACGGCGGTCCGAAAGTCACATTCAACGTGGACGAGCCATTGCGCGAGAGAATTTTCAGCTTCAGCAGAGAAGCTATACAGAAGCTCAAGGCCCGAACCAACAACAAAAAATGGTCTGAAAACGAAGACGTTTTGCTGAGCGCCGTCGAGATTCTTGGGAAGCAGAGTAACGACCCCTACCAAAACAACGATAACGGCGCGAGAGTGACGTCAATTATTGAAAACTGGTTCAAAACTTCGAACGCGAACTCCAAAACTACGGCGGAGATCTCGTCGTTTCAGTCGCTCTGCGCGCTGCTCTGGCGATCCGTGACGCGCGCGAGGAACCTGCCGTCGTCCCAAACGACGACGTTCAGAATGGCGGTGAACTGCCGTCACAGGCTGGAGCCAAAACTGGACGCATTCTACTTCGGGAACGCGATTCAGAGCATCCCGACGTACGCGACGGCGGAAGAGGTGCTGTCGCACGACACAAAGTGGTGCGCGGAGCAACTGAACAAGAGTGTGAAGGCGCACGATAACAATAGTGTGCGGGGCGTCATTGAGGATTGGGAACGGAACCCGCGGGTGTTCCCGCTTGGGAACTTCGACGGTGCGATGATGACGATGGGGAGCTCGCCGAGGTTCCCGATGTACGACAACGATTTCGGGTGGGGGCGGCCGATGGCCATTCGGAGCGGGCGGGCGAATAAGTTCGATGGGAAGATATCGGCGTTTCCGGGGAGGGAAGGAGGTGGTAGCGTTGACCTCGAGGTGGTTTTGGCGCCTGACGCAATGGCTGGTCTCGAAACAGATTCTGAGTTCATGCAATACGTGTCCAGCTGAGCCTGTAAAATGACGTTACATTTTGTTTAAAGTTTAAAAGGAAGAGGAAAAAAGATAGGATGTGGGTGAATGTAGGGAGGAGTCGTATCGAAAAATTTCTCGTCGAGAGAGATTTTTTTTTTTATGATCAGAGTATGAGTTAATATCTCACATGTCAATATTTAAAAAATAAAAATTTAAATTAGTTATATAAAAATACGTAGTTTATCATCTGCGTACAAGTCATTTTGAAAAATTTCTTGTTGATCAAAGAATGAAATTCGATCAGTAGTCTCCAATGACCGTTCGATTACTATGGGCGCCTGGGTGCTGACGTGGGATTGGGTTGAACGGGGGTGATTAATCTGGTCTGGAAGAACAAAAGGGAGGGATGTACTGCTGTCTATTTGTGAATTCCTTTTTATTTGTAATATAAGTATTTTCTTATGTCATTTTAGATGTGTATTAATTTTCTTTACAATTTTTAACTCTTTTTTTCCTTCATGACCTACATATATGCCAAAGTACGATAGTCAACTAGGATAAAGATGAGCATATTATCTTATTATCTTAGTCAACTGAAGTGAGATTAAATCTTCTGCATTTAAAATAAATATGACATCTCTGTAGCGTTAATTATTGACTGACACATTTTATAAACGTAATTTTTCTTAATTTTGTTATTATAAACTTACTATGTGTCAAACAGTAAACCTAGTTTATAATCAAACCTTAGATGTAGTTTTGAGGCTAATGTTTGGGCCGCATTGATGTTAAGTCTCTTCACTGAGTCCAGCAAGAGTACGACGTCGCATCAATCTCGATGCTTTTAAAATTCTTACATCCCAAAATCTCAGGCTTTATCAGCCTTCGTCTCAACTTCTCGACAGCCGGAAACTGGAGTTGGACCTCAGCAGCAACTCCATCTCGGCTGAATCAAACGCCTTCCCTGCCGCCGCGTCGCCAGATCCGGACCGTCCTGAACCTCAGACGATGAGTAGAACCCGGATTCTCAGAAACCCGATTGTATTCGTATTCGGGTTCGTGTCGATTTCTTGTTTCGTAATCCTCACAATCTCAATCCTGCGGCTTCCAGACATCCCGCTCGGACCATACGTCGCCACAAAAGCCAGCCGAAAAGCCTCACAAAACGACAAATTACCGATCGGGAAGTTCGGAGAAATGACGCTCGAAATGCTGCCGGAAGATCTTCCCTTCACCGTGTTCCTCCCTTCGGAGAGAGCCTTCGCGCGCGATCTGCGGCTTAGATGGAAGGATAGCTTGTCGCCCGAGAAGATGAACGACACGTACGCGATAATTTCGCGAGTGCTGGGGTTCTCGACGGTGCCGAGGAGTATTGCTTCGGACAATGTGCCGATTGGGAAGGAGCTGTCGTACGATTCGATATCTGGGTTTACGCTGTGGTTGTCGAAGGAGGAGGACGGGGCGGTGGTGGTGAACGGAGTTCGGTCGGAGAGGGTTGATGTGAGGAGGAAGGCGAGCGTGGTGCATGTTATGGATGGGGTTGTCATGGATGCCGAGTTCCAGCAAGCGTTTCAGACCGAAGAAGAAGACTGAGTGGAAGAGTGAAAAAAAACTTAACATCTGCAAATTAACATCATGTTTTAACTTCAAATCCTGTACCCTCCAAAAATTACTCAGAGAAACATATGAATTTGATTTTGTAATCGTTTCGACTTAATTCGATAACGTACTTATTTTCTAATAATGTTCTCGGTTTGAGAGACATTCAAAATCGAATCGATAACGTACTTATTTTCTAATGATGTTCTGGATTTGAGAGACATTCAAAATCGAATCATAATTTAAAACCCCAATACTTTTTAAGCACTGGTTGTCTCATAAACGCACGAGAAATCATGAATCTGAATACTTCAAACGCTATGCGTTTGGAAATGAACGGAAAATCAAGGATCGATATTTCGGTTCCAATTTCATTAGGTTACTAACACGGATGAAACAAGGCGTCAACAAAGGAAAAAGAAAGAAGGAAAGCAACGGAAATTTTAGAATACAAGACGAGTATCTCCATTATCGCTCGAGAACCCGGAAATCATATGTTCGAAAGGAAGTGAGCAGCGTCTGGGGCATAGCTAAAGATTACGTTGATTGCTAATGAGGCATGTCCTATGCATCCCTCCAAATCAAACTCGAAATCCATCAAGCGCATCGGTTATCTTCGTCCAACAGATGACGCCCCTCTAAAGTCCGAGCCAAATTTAAATACTTCTAGCTTCCAGCGGCAGCTGACACAGCAACTTGTTTAGAGTCTTCTGCCTTTTCGTGCTCCTTATTGTGCATCTGAAATATTCCAAAATTTTCACAATAAAATCGTAATGAGCACACAAAGAATGATGTCGTCTCTTGTATTGATGTAAAAGAGGAATCCTAATAATAAAGTAATACATTCATGGAAATGCATCTCACCTTGTTGTTGATCAAGTTGTGAAGAGCGATAACACTTCGGATGAGGGATGAAAGATAAATAACCAACATCATATCATTTGTTTTCACTGCACATGACAA
Source organism: Pyrus communis (assembly GCF_963583255.1). Taxonomy (NCBI): domain Eukaryota; kingdom Viridiplantae; phylum Streptophyta; class Magnoliopsida; order Rosales; family Rosaceae; genus Pyrus; species Pyrus communis. The sequence continues at coordinate 24,120,673 of NC_084807.1, forward strand.
CAAGAACATGAACTCTCTAACAAAAGAAGCATTTGCACAAGAACAAACCTAACCAAAAAGCGGTTTATGCGAAAGGTTGGGTTTACCTGAAAAGGCCTTGACCAAATCAGAAACATTAAGATTTGGAAGTAGATTGAACACATCCTGCATGAATTTTGAATAGCGAAATAAGAAAAATTACCAAGTTTGATGGTGAAATTATCAATAGGGGCGAATATATAGAACCATATTTCATTTGGAGCAACAAAAGTATTTAACGAAAAGCTCCCGGTATTGTTCACTTTAACGAAAAACCATATTTTTACTCTAAAGAGTCAATCCTGGTACTATTCACTTACAACACATTTTTGTCCTTTTCGTTAAACTCAAAGTTTTCAAGCCCTTTTCATTAGTTTTACTAATTATCAATAGGTGGCAAATATATAGAAGAACCATATTTCATTGTGGAGATACAAAAGTTAGATATAAATCAAACTTGCACCAAAACCTCATAAAAGTTGGAGAGATATCAGATTATGGCTTGTACTATATATATGGTAAGCCAAAGCCAGACCTGTAGGTGGTACAATATCTCGTGGTTTAATGGGAGCTTGCCATCAATAACAAGGTCGAGATAACCCCGAATCTCTTTAAGTCTTGCTTCCAATCCCTTCAAACCTGTGAGTTTCCCTGTCACCTATACAAGGATAGGATACTAAGTTTTTTGTATTGCCTTTTATACTCATAAGAAACTCTAATCATTTCAACAACATACACTGGTGCGCACACATCCATATTCACAGACATGCATGTCTGTTTGTGAGTGAATAAAAAGCGAAAATGCTAAATGAAAATCTAATAAAACCGAACCTCTGTTGCAAGAGTGCTGATGGTTGTATCCTTTACGTCTCTAAGCAAGTGTTCCACTCCTGTTAAAAGGGAAAAATGGTAAATAAAAACCATATGTAGGATCAAAATGACACCCACCAACGCACAAAGGAAAGCAAAAATTAAAATGTGAACGCAATAAGTTAGAAGTCATTCCAATCAATGTTAAAATAAAGGAGGGCATACCAATTTCCTCAACTTCATGGGCAGCAATTTCAGAAGGCACATGAACAAACACCTTCTGACTTTTCTGGGTAGCATTCTGTACCCATACCGAAATGTTAATTCAAGTTTGTAGCATTAAAACCAGATTTCAAGTTAGGAAAAGCAATGTAAAAAAATTGTGATTCTACCTCTTTAACCTCTTCAACAGTACAGTAAGCTTTTGTGGGTATTCCCAGCTCCTTAGGTTGGACATCTATAATGACCAAGACAGGATTTGGAACATAGCTGAAAATCAAAAGGAAAACATGATATAGGGGGACGAAAAGATAAATATTAACGAAAGTATAAGAAAGGGAAGTATGTGCCTGTAGATGGATGCTAAATTTAATAATGTTCCGCCGCGATAGAGATAAAAAACTAAATAAGTATGCCAGAATATTTCAACTGTTTTATTAAATACAACCATCAATAGTTACTGTTTACAGATATAGTGCTTCTTCGTAACCAACCATCAATAGTTTACAGATAACTGATGCACAACCTCAAAATTTCCATAATCTCAGCCATCTTAGCTACTGTTTTTACCAAACTTCAAGTTACACCAACAAAACGGTATAACACAATGAGGAGTAAAGAGAAAAAAAAGAAGGGGAGAACCGGAAGAAGTGCACTTTTGCTTCTTCTAGTTTTAGTCAATGGAGGACTTAGTTTCTCCAATCTCAGTGTGAGCAATATGAACCTTACACGTCTCAGTTTATCTCCATGAAGTCCCTCAAATTAATTTTGTTGACCAGACTTGTTATAACTTATAGGAAGCATTCATGATATTCATAGCCTAATGGAATCTCAGGTCCAAGTAGCACTGTTTGCATAGAGCTGAGAAACTTACTTATTAAATAAACGGTGAATGTCCAAGTCATTTTCTCGCAATTTGGGCCCTGTGCTGTACCATCCCACAACATGCTCCTTAGCTGCAAAAAATTATGTGTCAATCTTTTCATCATAACATATAATGTATGTATCGGAAATAAGAGATGTATCCTTGATTAGTACCATTTATTCTCTTTGCCATGGAATACATGGCTTCGTGGTAGTTGTGATCAAGAAACCAGATACTTGGGTCCTTGTCATCCTCTTCAAAGGGCACTGAGAACAGAAATTCATGTATTATATGAGTCAAAAGTAACGTGCTTGAACTGGAAACATAAAAGGTTTTAGAATAAAAATTATAAAATAAAACATGGAAAGGCAAAATAAGAAATCTTCTAGTCTAATAAGAGCACAAACCAAACTAACAAGTTAAATTTAAGGGGACAAGCATGTAATTCGAGGCTGACGCTACATCACAATCTCTCGGAAAACCAACAAGCAATCTCGAAGTCAAAGCAGTACAAGAACGCAAGTGTAGAGACCAACAACGAAGGAACGTACAATTCAATAGGAAGCAGAAATAGAAAGCATATTGTGCCGTACATACACTAATAAATCTCCAAATTGCACGAGTCTACGCATTGGGAAAGAAAATATTTGCACATTTATGCTACAAAGACATCAGTACCTCCGAGTTCAACCCGAAATGAATTATCAAATTGCATTACTTTTACCTTTTGTACATCTAAATTTTGAAACTTGGTCTAAATTACGTGAGTACTAATTCATATATCAGCATACAAATGCAAGATAAATTTGTTCAGCCAATTTAATTTCAAGCTCAAAGCAGCAGATATATAGAGCCTAAAGACCAATTTTTCCCACTAAGCAAACAATAATTAACAACAGCCGGAGCAAAATTCAAATTCAAATTCAAAACTTCCTTAATCAGATAAAAAAAATCAAAAATTCAATAAAATTATTTAAAAATAAATAAAAGCAAACGAGATCCACACAGAGCCGAGAAGCTGCGGGAGTAAAAGAGCGAGAAATAAACGAACCGGCGTAGCTGTTGGTGACGTCGACGGTGCCCTTGAACGACGAGCCGAGCAGAACTCCGACGACGCGCTTGCGACTGTCTTTGGCGACCCTGTTGTAGTTGTCGACGATGCTGAGCAGAACCAGCGGGTGAACTATCACCTTTTCGATCGGCCTCGATGAGATTTGCTGCGTTTTGATCACATCCATTGCTAGATTTCTTCTGCTTTCTCTGAATTTTCCTGCTTTTTTGCGGAAATTTTTGAGTTAGCTTCTCCCGCAGGAAACCTTTCTCCCTATAATTTGTCTGTAAAAAGCTGCTTGCTCGGCTGTTGTTCTGTTTCCTTCCGGTTCTCTCACCAATATTATATGTGAAATACTTTTGTTTGCTTCTGGAGAAATGAGTTGGGCCGCAAAGCCCATGTTGTGACAGTTGAGCCCAAGATTTATGGGCTTATTACGGTAAACTTCATTGCTTTTCGGCCTTTCGCAAATTGTTTATCCTTTTTTTTTATTTTTTTTTATTTTTTGAGCTTTTGGTTAAAGTGATGTTGAAATACAAATGTTTCGATTATAAAAAAGTCACTTTATATTATTAGTCTCAAGTTTTGTGAAAATCAAAATTAAAATGTTGAATATAATATGTCGAAAATATATAGATTAGTTTCAACGACACAAATATGAGATATCGTCGACATGCTAAAAACAAATCATTCTAGCCGGTCATGTTATTGTTATGGCCCTGACACTTGTATCAGAGTACTCATACATGCTCCTCTCAAAACCATTCCATGGCAGGGTGAGATTCTTACGTCCCACAATCAGATTAGGTAGATTGTCAACTCATTTAGAAAAGAGCGGAACCTTTGCAATGAAGTTTGTACCTACATGAGGAGAGGTTCTTACGTCCGCCCTGGCGTATGGGGCATAAGCAAGGCACACAGGAAGACCATTTGGGTGAGCCAAGGTGAGCAAATTAAACATGGGGACTCCAGGTTTACGAGTATGGTTGTATGGCCTTTTTTTTTCTTTTTCTTTTTTTTTTTTCAACCCCATCATCTTATTCAGATAAGAATGGAAATACAAATGAGGGGGACATAAAGCCAAGCCTCATTGATGGAAATAACATAGCAAGTAACACGATAAGGGAACCCCACTTACAAAGAAAACACATGAAAAAAAATCATCTAAAACGATAGCTAGTAGAAGCAGAAATATCATGAATATAAGCAGACGCTGCACATGAAGGAACGTTGGTTCCTCTTGCATAAGGCCATGTCCATAATTCCTCTTGTAAGTGGTTCGGACCATCTAGAGTGTTCTTCAACCGTATGAATAAATGATGATGATTTTCACACACATTGTTTAGTCTCTCACATACTCCTCTTTGCTTTTGATCATTGAATTAAATGAATCAAACGAAAACAATGGACAAGATTAAATAGAGGTGTGTGAGAAGTTAAAAAAGTGTGTGTTTATAATTTCCTAAATAAAATGACACAGTATATACGACAATTTCACTCTTTGAAATGTCATAGGTAAATAAGAAGTAAACAAGTTGTATACACTCCCCTTTAATTTGAACTAGAAGAGTCACACTTCTCGTTTCAATATTGAAATAGGTATTAAGCTCGAATATCCCTTTTGTTAAATTACTCTTATGCTATCACTATTTATTATTGCAACTTCCAAAACTACTCTCAATGTATGAGATTCCAGAACCGGAGCTTTAAGTTATTCATGAATGGCCAATTTTTCTAAACGACAATATTATATTTTAATCTAATTCCAATTGTAAAGAAAGAATTCAAACTCGAGTGCATAAGAGATAACGCATCCGAACAAATAATGTAAATACGCTCAGATCCGCATGAAAGAGCAGGTTTAGAATCTCCAAATGAAATTTAAGAATAGTTTTGGTAGTTGCCATTACTTATTAAGGATAAAATGAGAGCTGTGGGCAAGTGGGGAAGCAGACCCAAGGTAAGTAAAAGGTATATGAGTCATATGACCAAGGCCAAGTGTAGCAATTCCATTCACAATTTTGCAGCCCAAGGAGACATTTCTCACGTGGCCAAGAGAAAGTTCCGATTTCCAAGCCATTCATACAAACAAGAAACCCAACAGAGTAAATCACAGAGAAATTAATAACAACAAGAAAGTGCACATGCAGAGAAGAATGTCCAAGAATTTCCAATATTTTAATTCAACAACTCAAATTAGCGTCAATACTGCGAAAGCTTTTCAACCTCTATCTCTCCCTCCTTACCTTTCTGTTGACCCTTCATGCCAGCTGCTAAACCCTAAATTCTACAAATGGCAGCCATGGCTACTAGCTAGCTAGCTGGAGCTTCTTCTTTTTTACGTTCATTTTCTCATAAATTTGAAGCATGTAAATTATTGGAAACTTAAGCGCAGATCCAAAGGTGGAAGGTCCATTTCTGCCCCAACAGTGTAAGTAAAAGCTGATGTCTCCTTGCAATATTCATTTGCATGAAATCTCAGCTTCTCTCCGTCAGATTCGTTTAAAGAGTTTATCGGGAAAAGTTGAAGGGTCTCAATCACTCTCGCCGGCTCCGAAACCTGATTTATTTCTGCAATGAACGGAACATAAAACCACGACATTAGCAAAGAAAAATATTAACTGAGAGTTTGAACACTCGTGATTAGATGTGCGGCCCAGAATTCCGGTGCATACTAGAAAACCCTAAAGTGAAGAACATCAAAAAAGATAAAATTTTTACAGCTAATGATTAATTAACGTACGTTTTGGAGACGGCTTGTTCTCCTGATCTTGACGAATGATATCCTTGTCATCAATAGAAACTTTACGCCGCTTTTGTCTTTCTCTGGCTTTGTGATTCTGAAACCAGTAAAAGACGTTCTTGCTCTCGATCTTTCCATAAAAGCTTAGCTGAGAGGAGATTTTCTGAATCTGATCAGTGCTCGGCGTTCGGAGTCCAGACCTGAACAGGTCAGTCAGCACTTTAACCTGTTCAATGGTTGGATTCCAACGCCCGCACTTGGTTCCACTATTACCATTACCACCGCCACCACCACTGCGAAAACTCGATCCTTTAATGCAAAACCCTGGCATGCCATCGTCCATATTTCAGCTTCAAATGGCTAGAAACAAAACCGGTCTCTGCTGCTGCCTCAGGAACTTCCTTCTTTCTGAGCCCTTGAACTCAAAACAGTGTGAACCCGTGTGCATATATAATACCCTAAAGTGGATCCATTGGTTTTTTTTTTATTATTTTTTTGCGCTACATCTTTTATTGTTTAAATGTTTTGGATTTATTGAAATCAGCACTTTGTTTATACATTTGTCTGCGTTGTTTTTAGGGAATTTGAGATTGAATAATTATGTGGATTTGTTCGGTTTTAATTAATTATCTTTTCCCTGTTTTTTGTGCGCAGGGAGATAGAAATTAGAAATAGAGGGACATGCACGAAAGCTGCCAATGTTCAACATTGGTCGGCGAGTAGACAAGATGAAAGTTTTCACTAAAATACAATTTTACGGTTTGTATATATTTCTTGAGTTCATATGCACAGTATAGATTTTTTTCGGTTTTTTGTGCTTTTCAATTTTATAATTCTCATGCTATGGAACATTAGATAAGAGCAAGTTTGAAAGTGCTTTAAAAAAAAATAATCGTTTTGGAATAACACTTACTATGTATGTGCTTTTTTTAGCAAGTATTTCAAGTGTTTCTAAAAAACGCTTGCATATGTTTCTTAAAAATTTCGTCCTACTTCTTGGCAGAAGTACCTTTTAAAGAATCATTTTCAAACAGTCCAGAATTAATATAGTAAGTCCAAGATAATTAAGACATGTGAGTAAGGCCAAGCATCATAGTTAATTCAGTTGGTGTCTGCTAAAGGTCATACAGAAGAGTGCAAATCTCATGAAGGTAATTATCCAGGGCAAAAAAAGATCGATCGATGCAAGTGGAAGTCAAAATTACACATTGTCTGATTTGGATTGGATGGTTTTGTTCGCAGCAGACTGACAAAGATACTGAGTTAGGTTGACCCTAAAGACTGATCATAGCTCAGTCAAATAGGGTGGGGAAATCGTAAACCTCCTTTTAAGGATGCGCAGTGTGGGAACATAAACAAAGCGACAATAAAGCCACCACAAATTGAAATTTAGGAGGGACAGACAACTCATGACCAGCCAAAAAGGGCAAAGAGAAGAGGAGACATATTGGATTATGTTATGTCATGTGCCTCCTGTCGTAAGCAACTACATCCCCCTTTTTCCAGTCACTCGGTTTGCTTCATCTTTTGCTTTAGGGTTCGAAATATATATTGAAAATTTTAGAAACGCACTTCTCATTTGATAGCAGGCTATCCAATTCTGGGAGTGATCAAAAGTGTAGGTGAAGTTCTGTTCTTTAGGGTTTGTCCCTACACGGCGATTATGTTGAATGAAAAGTCTGAACAATGGTTAAAAGCATGATATATACGCCATGAGATTTGCATGCGATTTATTTTTTTATGTGGAGTTTGAAAGTTTGAACTTTCAAGAAGGAAAAAGGAACTAATTTACGTAATACATGCTATTCTTTTTTGCCGATGAACATATATAAGTTTCATTGATAAACGAGTGCATGACAAAGTGTAGATCAAAGAAACCCTAGCTAGTAGCTAGAGGAGGGTTTTTAATATAAGTGGATCAATCAATTCTAAGAGGAGCAAATAGACATAACCATGAGCAACTAATTAATCAAACAAAGCCAATAATCAAATAGAATGAATCTTAAACATTTGATGAATGAAAATAATTAATTAAAATGAACTATAATTAACATGGGGTGTATGCATGCTATTAATCTTATCAAGTTTTGTATTTTTTATTTTTTATTTAAAAAAAAAAAAAATTCAAACTCGAAATTTATTCCAATACTTAAAAAGAAAATAAAGTTAAACTAGGAACGGTAATATTTAGAACCTTATTGATTACTTCAAAACGAGGATAATGGTTCATGATCCATTTAATTCAGACGTTTGTGACAAAATCCCAAGAAAAGTCTTCGAGCATGCATGGTTTGATCTCTCAAGATTTTGAATAGTATTTAATATATGATTTGTTAATTGCTAGTCAAGATCGAAGAGCAATTTGGCCAAATTGTGTTGCGCACTTTCAACAATTCCCGATGATGTTCGCATTCACGAGTAAAATATTTGTCTGTTTGTACTTGGCACAATAGTTTGCTGACTGCTGTCTGTGAATGTGGTCTTCTATCTAACTCCTTGGACTCTTAATTAATTAGTGCCAAACTAAGTAATCTAGTTAATTAGTGAACAGGCTATGCAGGTAACAGGTGATCAGTGAGTTATGACTCTGATAATATATGTGATCATCAGGATATATACCAAATTTGGATAGATCATGGGTTTATTTAATTTGTTTAATCCTGGTAATACCGCACTAGGGTTTTTGCTGGGTTGGCATAAGCACTAGGGTTTGCATTTGGCTGGGTAAGTGCCAACCCACGATCATCGTCATCTCGATCATGTCTCCTTTGGAAGCAACTTTTGCCCCTCTTTCTGCTTATGCAGATGAATAATATTTGCTAGAACAGAGAGTTCCTAACCTAGGTAATGGTTAGACAAGTTCAAAATCTCTTTTAAACTTCTATACTGGACTTGTATTCGTCAAAATATTTTATTCTTTATAATCATGCACATGCATTGGTGGAATCAAAATTTTATATACAGAATGATGGTTGCGTGATGATATAGAATGAACTATTTTGGGGTCAAAAGGAACCCAATGCTCCCACCCTTTCTCCTCTAATGTCCACGTGCAAAGTCTGTCGTAATTTTTTTACGCCGGACAACTCTCCACATCCTTACATAAAATATATCCAATTGCCTATGACATCTTTTGAGTCTAACATGTAGACAATTCTTAATAGGTGAGACGTGAACCTGTACAATCTTGACTATGATACCATGTTTGAATGAAATATCCAATGCAAAATCATATAGGGACGGGTGGAGAAGCTTAAAACTTTTTAAGATCGTATACTAAACTTTCATCCTTCTATGTGACATTCTCATGCTCTCTCAACAGATTTAGTGTTTAAGAACATGATTATCTTAAGGAACGCATGCTTCTCGATCAAAGCATTTCACTAACAACATTTGACTGAAAAACCCAACTTCCAAATCTTAGAACAAAACATTTGAAACTAAGCCAGTTCCCTATTGTTAACCATAAAGAGAGTTAACTTGGAAGGGTGAGATTGGTAAAAGTGCCACGGTGTCCTGTTTGTCTTTTGTGTTTGTCCATCTATCTAATCTATCTACAAAGCTATAAACCTTTTGATACAATGTTTCTGGAAAAGAGTCGGGAAGATGTTTATGTTATGGTGAATGTGAGATTCGAGAAGTCATAAGCTAGAATTAGGGCACGCGTAAAATCCAGGCCGTCCCCTAAAAATCCTGCCTTCTTTTCTACTTTCTTGTCTTCCATTTTTGCTGCTGCAGTGGAAGCTTCACCGCCATCATCCCAGACAAAAAGGCCAAAAGCCAACCCCACTCATATCAAACCCTTATTTTTTATATTTAAGGATAGAGAATATGATTTTGGGGGGAAAAGGATCCAATCATATATACTAGTTGCCTGCTACCTGACTTCTCATGAATGGCAAAAGGCCAAAATCATTAGATTATTAGGTTTCAAGTAAACCCACTAACATAATTTTGGTTGTTATCAATTATGATCGTGCATATGCACAAGTATTGTTCTGGTGATTAGAGTCATTTTCTTCAACCCATTGTGCCACGAGTTTAAATCGTAGTAGAAATTCAAATTGCTTGTATTCAAAAGGAAAAAATATTCAATATATATGCATTTTAGTTGGTTTCTGTTAATTGTATGAGAATGTGTTATATTTACCCATCGCAAACCATATTCATTCATAACTCAGCTCACTCTATGACTCTCTCCAACCCCGGGCTAAATGTCAAATTTCCCCCCTATTCCCACCCCCCCCCCCCCCCCCGCCCCCGCAAAAACCCAACCCAACCCAAGCCAAATCTTTGGGCTAAAAGACAAATGCCAATTGAGGTCTAAATTCCCCTCAAGAAATAGCCCAGAAACGCGTGGACTCTCCCTTTCCCAGCCCACTCTCGGCCCGATCATGCGCCCAATTCGCTGCACGCAGGCTAAGCCCTTCAACGTCCGACAGGGTGGGCCCCGCTATCAGCGCATATGTCGGCCACCAAACCCAACCCATCGAATATAATCAAATCTAACGGTAAAAAAAAAAAAAAAGATCTAACGGCCCAAATTTAAATCCAACGGCTAAAATAATTAAAAAAAAATTACTTAACTCAAAATTCACTAAAAAGAGTGACCCAAATGCACTTGCAAATGAAGGAAGAAGGGGTTAGGGAGCCAGAGAGGTTCGAAATAAATTTGACACGGGAGGACCTCAACAAATACATTCCAGAGAGGAAGAAGTACTTACGTTGAAAGTTTGGTGAAAGTTGAACGATTGATGAAAGTTGAAGGCTTGCTTTGTGGAAAGATTTAGTGATTTTTCAATATTTATCAAAATTTAAATATTTTTACATTAAAATGTTCATAAAATTAAGGGTAAAGTACAAAAAACTACCTCAACTATTGACATCACGACACTTTCATACCTCATCTTTTAAAATTGACAATGTTATACCTCATCTTTAGAATTTGGTCCAATGTTATACCTCATTTACCTTGTCCATGAATTGGTCAGTTAAATGCTGACATGGCTTGATCCGAAGCCCAGTTCCTTGCCGAGATGGATTTCACGTGGCACCACATCCAATGTTTCCCCGCCAAATGGCATCCACGTCAGAAAATATATTTGGTTTTTTTTTTTGGGTAATTTGAATTTTCCCGCCCAAAAAAAAAAAAAAAAAAACCCTGTGATATACCATTTTAAGCACATATTATCATCCTTAAGCACATATTATATCATCCTTGACCTCAAATTTGAAAAATCTCACCCAAAAATAATGATATAACCACAACAATAACAAAACAAGTGTATTCAAACACAAACTACTCATCATTTGCAAGAAAAATATGAAATAGACCAAATTAAGCATAAAACCTGCTTAATTATCCAGAAATTGTTAAACCTGTTAAAAAAACTAACAGAATTCATCTAGCATCTCCAACCAACATTACAAAACCTACTGAATTCATAAAAACCTACTACATCATCCATTCAATTCACAAAAGACCTATTGGATGCATAAAACTTATTCTAACTTCACAATTCTTTTACAAAAAACAACCATCTGTGCAAAAAACGTGGATGTGGCTGGGTTGGTTGGTATTTTTGTGCTTGGTGCCTTTGGATGATTCAGTTAGTGGATTGCTTGGTCTTTCTCTGCTTGGTGCTTCTAGGTGATTCAGTTATTGATTGTGATGCCTAAATCCAAAGTTTATTTAGAGACCAAGCAAGCTTTTTAACTAAATCCAAATGTTTTACAACTAAGGAAATGGTTAAGTTTTTACCTTTGTTTTCCTTGTCCTTTTTTAGGTGCAGTTTGTCCTTGAGCAGATGTGGATGCCTACAAAGTAAAAAATGATGTTAAAGGATTAAGAGTGTAATATGATGTTAAAGGTTTAAAAAACCATATAAAGTAGAAAATGTTACCTGTTTGTCCCTTGGAGGAAGATGTCTATGATGGGTTCTTGCATTATGACCTTCCTTTTTACATATGGTACATTTCAAAGTGACTTGCAATTTTCTTCCTAGCTTAAGTGGCTGAGGAGGACCTTGAGGATTATTTGTTGGGTTTGTGGGAATTTGTTCACCCTTATTGTCCCTCTCAACAGCTTCCTTGTTTCTCTTCTTCCTCGGCCTTCCAGGTTGCCTTGTATATGTAGGAGGCAATATTGGTAGTTTATTAGTTTCCTCCCACAAAGACATCTTATTCATCGGCATTACTAAATGAGAATACACCTCCAAGTGCCGCGCCTTCGAATAATAAGCATCGACATAGTCTTCCGGTTTTTCTCTCTTGAAATTTATGGCCGATATTGCATGGTTGCGTAGGATTCCTGTCAAGGGCATACTTTCTGCAAGAACAGGTTTTCTCAACCAAGTCAACCACATATTGCTCCCCCCTTCCAGCATCAACTTGAAATTTAAAGCCCCCTGACCATTGTGCAATACATCTGCCACTTTGAATTTTGGCTTCCTCCAACTTTTTCTTGATTTTAGGACAGAGATCTCCAACTTTGTTCACAATTATATCCCTTTTCATCTGAATTCTCATTATCAAGAGTGTGTGAATAAGGAGCAACATGGTGACAATATGTTTTTGTCTCAGTATAAGTAAGACATCATTGAAACTTTCACAGAGATTGTTCAGCAACATGTCATACTTGGGATGTGTTTCAAAATGGGACTTGCTCCAATGATGTGCAGGCAATTCACCAACCAATCGTAGGCCTTTTTCATCAAGCTTCTTCATATCCTCTATTGCTTTTTTGAAGTAGGCAATTGTTGTTGTTCTGGCTATTGACCACAAAGCATCCTTCAATGTTTTCCCTTTGAACAATTTTCTGAAGTTGGTATACAAATGTCTCATGCAAAATCTGTGGTGGGAATTAATGAGGACTTTTTTAAAGGTCAGAATTAACCCATTTTGCTGATCACTAATAAATCTCCATCCCCCTTGATTGACAATCCCAACATCAACGGCCAATAACTCTAAGAACCAAATCCAACTAGACTTATTCTCCATTTCTACAACTGCATACGCTATAACCAATGTTTCATCATTTGGGTCAATGCCAACAGCACAAAGTTGCTGACCTCCATATACACTTTTTAAATGACACACATCTAATCTTATCAATGGTCTGCACCCTGACTTAAACCCCTCTTTACAAGCCCCCAAGGACACATATATCCCTTGGAACTTCCCTCTATCCAACTTCACCTTCACTTTGCTTCCAAGGTTAGTCTTCTTCACTTCCTCAGAAAAGTCCCACAACTTTGTGTACTGCTCTGCATGTTTTCCCTCAATGATCTTTAAAGCCCTATCTAAAGCCCTGTAAGCCTTCCTCTTTGTACAACCGTGATTCCACTCTGATTCAACAGTTGCCAAAAAGGAATCCACATGCCATTTGAGATTCAGTTTTATCCTATCCATGTACAAATTAGTCAGCAAAAGGGACTTCATATTCTTGTTTGCCCAAGTTCTCCCCAAGTGTGTTCATCAAGTATGGTCTTGATCTGTATATTGTTCGAACCGTACATTTTTCCAACACAACACTTCCAAGGGCACCCTTTTGCACACTTTGCTATAACTTTCAATTTCTCATTCCTAGGAAAATGGATTTCTCCATATCCATTCACTAGGGAATACATGATGACAGCTCGCTTGAATTGGACATGATCCCTGAAAACAAACCCAAGTGTAAGAGTGGGATATGTTTTCTTATTGAACTCTGGAAATCACTCATGTTTTTTGCCTCTTTCATCATCTGAAGAGTGTACACTCTCAAAAGCATCAGAGTTATAGTCTAAATCATCAATCACATTTTGTTCCATATTTGCAGTATCAAATTCTTCTTCCCTTTGCTCTTCTTCTCTTTCTCGGCTTTGCTCAGATTGCCTTACACTTCTTTGCTCATAATCCCTTTCATCAAACTTGGAAAACACTGGGTTATCAGCATCACTCCCATATTCACTCTCTTCAAAGTCACTATCATCTTCTTCAGTAGCTTCTTCATTCTCTTCTTCAACATTCCCTTCCAAACTAATAAGTACATCAAAGAATACTTCAGTATCCCCCTCGCCTACATCCCCCTCTCCTACATCCCCTTTAGTATCATTTTCTCCTACCTCAGCCACATATTTCGCCTTACTCTTATCTGGCCCTTCACAATTTTTCTCTTTCTGACCATTCCCTTCTTCAGCATTTATCTCTCCTACCTCAGTCACACATGTTTGCACTACTTGAGATGTGCAACAATCATCCACTTATGGCCCTTCAATAGCTAGCAAGCCCTTATATCCTATTAGTTTAAGTGTTGTTGGCCCAACATTCTCATCTGAACTACTTATCTCCTCAATAACCACTTTACTTGGACCTGTCACTTCTATGGACTTCAGAAACTGTTGCTCTTGGGTTACGGCTTTTTCTATCGTCAATTCTTCGATGTACATCTCAATCACTTTATCTTTTAGAACAAAATTGAACATGGACTGAACATCGAAATCACTTTGAATCTGCTTCAAACCATTGGAAAGGTTCATGTTGGGAATCTTGAAATAATAGTTCATGAACGTCTCAATGTATCCAACTGCCTCTACCATATCATATATCACCAGCAGTGACATGAGGTCTTTATCACAGTTATCTATATATGTCACTTTTCCCCCAACGTACATGTAATAACTTATCTCCTCACCATGATGCAATTCAATAGAGAATAGTTCTGGAAAAACTGAAATTCACAAAAACAAACCCTAATTAAGAGCCAACAACAAACATAAGCAATTGTTTTTAACCTAACAAACCATTCTATATGCAACTAATGCACAACATTCTATATGCAACTAATTGCATTTTAAAAGCTAACAACAAAAACCAATGCACAACATTCTATATGCAACTATATGCAATTGCAACAAACCACAACTAAAAGCAAATAGCCAAAGCACATTAACCATTTCTCAACAACAACAAACCAAGCAACAAACCACCTTATCTTCACAAGAATAAACAAAGTAACAAACCCACTATCCAACCACCTTATCTTCACAACAATAAACAAAGCAACAAAGCAACCAACCCATTATCCAACAACTCAGTAACCATTTCGAATTAAGAAAGCATAAACCACATTTTCAAACAAAGAATAAACAATGCTAGAAGAATAAACAAAACCCACATTCAATCCATTCCAACACCGTAGGAACCATTTCAAATTAACAAAGCATAAATCCACCTTTTTAAACAAGAATAAACAAAACCCACATTCAACCCATTCCAACACCTCAGGTACCATTTCGAATTCACAAAGCATGAACCCACATTTTCTACATTTTGAATCATCAAAAGCACAAAAAATTTACAATAGGTAGACGTATTTTTGTCAGGATCATCGCGCACGTACCACTCCATGGCGAATCCTTCGATTTTCCTTCAAAGCCAATGGAACCCAGATGAAAGCCCTTTTCCAAAACAATCCTAGATCTGAAAACCTCATAGCCGCTGCCCCTTACTCTGACTTTGGGTTAGCGGCAGCCCGCATCTTACCTTTTTGCTAGCCCTTTTCCCTCTTCCCATCCCGTTCCCACCCTCTACATTTTCCCTCTCTCCCCACTTTGTCATGCAACTCCTCATTCTCTTTCCTTTTTCCCTGCGATACCATCATCCCTTCCACGTGCCTCAATTCCTTCCCCTCCCTTTCACGTGCCTCGATTTCCTCCCCTCTCTTTCCCTTACTTAGCATATCCCCCTCCCAATTTCTCTCCTATTTTCTCAACCTGTCTCTTTTGATTTGTCCCCTCTTACTGGCTGTTTTTTTATCCATCTCTTGCACGATGGTAGAGTGCCCCATCTCTCCAAAGATGGTGGCCTGCCCCATCTCTACTCAAATGGTAGTGCACCTTAATCCCCTATTGTCGGTGGTTGTGGGCTTGAGCAACGTTTCATTCAGTAACTTGATTTCCCCACTTTTGGTTATCCTCTGATTTCTCTTCCATTTCTCACCCCTTATATGTTCCCTTTTTTTTCCCTCCTACTGGTTGTTTTTTTATCCATCTCTGCTCAATGGTTGTGGGCTTGAGCAACATTTCAATTAGGGAACTTTGTTCTTTCCACTTTTGGTTATTGTCTAGTTCCAACCTATTTCTTGGTATTGTGCACCAGATTTCTAATAGCTATAAATGAACCTCAATTCCCTAACCCATAATACAAATGTAGCCCTCAAGACTCTCTTTTGCCGTCATTTTGCATGTTTTTAATTGAGAAGTTCGACTGAGCTCTTGTGTACGCTGCCTATCGCGAGATCGGATTGTCGCTCATTCAGTTGAAGGTGTGCAAAACAAAATACTTGGGTTCGGCGCAATGATTTGCCCTACCTCCTTCTTTAATTCTGAATTCATGTCCTACTTCGCCGACATTGGAATTATGTTGTTGGTTTCGGGGTAGCTGTGAGCAGTAGCGGATCCATAATTTTAAAGTTGGAGGGTCCCAATAATAAAGGTCAAAAAATTAATAGACAAAAATAACATTGAAAAGTTTAATTATAACATTGGAGTTTTATTCTCAAGCCTCTTTCAAGATTATTCAAATAGAGGGTGTTATTGGCTGTGGTGAAAAATCTTTCCATGTTTCTTATTTTTACATTACACAATTGATAAAAAAAACACAAAATATATACCAATTAACCAATAAACAAAAATCCCATCTAAATTCCAATAATCACATGAGTATACAAACATAAAACATATCAATAATCATATCAAATAATTGACTATAAACCTCCATCAATATCTAATATAATTTCATTGAGATTAGATTAGAATACCAAAAAACTTCCATGAATTTTGAACCAAATGGTGGTGGTGTGGAGATTTGAAACAAATTGAGGTATGATATTGGAGCAAAGTTTAAATATGGGATCGGGTAGGATTTAGAATTTTAGGGTTTTGAAAATTAGGGAACTGGGGATTGGGTGAATATGTGAAAATCAGGGCAATGGGATGGGGGAAGGGATGGGAAAGAGTGGGACTTGGGGGACGTGCTAGCTGGGAATTTAAAACAAAATATACACTAACGACTAAGTTTTGTATATTGTTTTAATTAAAAAAAATTAAAACAGTTGACCAAAACGAGCGTTTTGGGCCAAGCCTTAAAAAAGAAAACTTTTTCACGCGGTCGTCTTCTCCTAAGACGCCTCTGCTCAATCGTTGCAGCTTGCACACACAAGCCTACCTCCTCGAGTGCGAGGGGTCCCTGAAAAATTTCAAGCAACGATTAAGGGTTGCCGAAGGGTCCTGGGACCTCCTAGGTCCCTCTATGGGTCCACCACTGGCTGTGAGTTTTGGCTGTTCCTTTTGGGTTGCAAGTTAATTGGTGATAATTTTCAATTTTGCTTTAGGTTTGATGATATTGTTGATATGTGCTTTAGATTGTTTTTTATTTGGAGCAATTAAAGGTATGTATATGGTACGATGTACGGGTGAGCAATGGTAATTTTATGCTACGAAATTGGTGGTGTGGGTTGTCGGCCGCTTCTGGTTTCCTAATAGCTGCGGCGGGTTGTCACCACCTAGGTTTTAAGGGTTTTCTCTATTAGTCATTTTTGGGCCTTTATTATTTGAAGTGTGACATCCCGTCCCGAGATTATAAAAAACGTACGTATGAATTGACCATTTTACCCCTAGTTCGTTACATTTACGTTTAGTGTTGTTTTGTGTGGTGTGGCATGTGTTGGACCACACACACACACTCACACACACTGTCTCTATCTCTCCCGTGATTCCCTCTCCCTCTGTCTCTTCTCTCTCTCTCTCCCGAGCTCTCATTTCTTCTTCTTCCTTCACACTTGTACGGACAAACCCAAAACCCTTCAAACCATCCCAGATCGAGGAAACTAAGGACACCTTCGAACTCGTGAAGCTCGTACGAGTGCAACCATACCATTTTCAGGTGAGAAATCCTTCGTTTTCATGTCGATTCGAGGTAGTCCGATTTAGGTACTATTCATGCAAACTTAATCTAGCATGTTTTTGGGATTTTGAAGCTTGTAGATGTCTTAGTGAGGTCCCAAGGAGCCTCGGAGTGCTTCGTTGGACAAATTTGGACGTCGGGATAGCTTGGTTCAAAGTTTGGCCGAAGCTTTCGAGGCTTTTTCCGGCGAATCCACGGCGAGTTAGGGGTCGAGGCAGGTATGGATGTGTTCGTCTCGTCAATACCTTATTTTGATATAAAGTACGTCGAAAATGGTTAAGAAATGAAGAAGTTATGACACTTTGAAGTTTACCCAGAAATTCCGGCAAAACACTCACCTTCGGCGAAACCAGTCCGGCGACGCGAGGAAGAAGACGCGCGCGTGGGCAGCGCATATACAGGGCGCGTGAGGGCGCGTGAGACCTCCAAATTGAGTTCTAAAAATTGTCACGTGTTCGTGACGTCGTGTAGATCACCGTGGTATATTCACACACCCAAATTGAGCAACGTATGAGAAAGTTGTTGACGAATGTTTGTGTATGTGCGTTTAAATGATGATTTTATAATTATTCTTTTATAGGTGAAACTTGTACGGACGACGAATGTAACCAAACTAGGCGTGAGGGTTACGAACCGGCTACTTATCAGTGAGTGGGCAGTTATTTTTCAGTATATATATACGTATGCTTGACGTATTTCCCAGAAAACGTATTTTAAAAGAAATACGAATTAAATATCATGTCATTTATGCATCATATTTTAATATTTGCATTACCATAATTATGCATACTGTTGCATGGTGCTGAGGAGGCCCAGGTAAGCTACATTTGACATACATTTGATATACATTTGATATACGTATGAAATACGTTTGGAATATGATTGAAATATGATGAATTATACGATTGTGATATGATTGAAATATGATTGAGATATAATTAAGATACGATTGAGATATTATGCTGATAACGATCATGAGATATGATTGAGATATGAAGAATGATATGATAGAGATGCTTAGAGAGCTCATAACCTGCACCTCCGGTGTTAGTGCTCCCGCCCTGAGCAGGGCACAGTCCTTCACGTGATGTTCACCTCCCGCACCATATGCTCAGCTTGGATCCAAGCTAGGTGCACAGGCCTGTCGTACAGACCACATTAGGTGGTTCCGACTCGTAGGTGACCCGCGATTATTCGCACAGCCTTCACGTGATCGTAGCACTAGAGCGTATATATATACGTTACACCCAGTCCTGTCGTACAGACCACTTTAGGTGGTTCCGACTCATGGGCAGGTTCAGTTGTTCAGTTATTAAGTTTGTGATTTGAGCTATATATGCAGCCGTACAAGTCACGTTAAGTGACTCCGGCTGCCAGATGTTATGTTGTTGATGTGATGAGATGATTATGAGCTATATATGCAGCCGAGGGCTGAGTTGATTGTGATGAAATGATTATGAGCTATATATGCAGCCGAGGGCTGAGTTGATTATGATGAGTTAATTATGAGTTATATATGCAGCCGAGGGCTGAGTTGATTAGAATGAAATAGTATGAGCTATGTTTATAGCCGAATGTTGAATTGATTATATGTTATTCCATCATATTCACATAGAGATGATGAGCATTCTGTTATGATACTTGGCATGACATACATTCATATTGTCTAGCATAATTTGAGATATATTACGTATATGAGTATATACTTTATTTCTGGGAAACTATACTTGTTTTACGGCGAGGGGTTAGTATATTCAAAGAGAAAAGAAGGTTCTGAATAATTTTGTTTTGCTGACCCACTCAACTTTGTTTTGCGCCCCTCCAGGTTTAAGATATCAGAGCTTGGTGGCTACGAGGAATCCAACGGTGTTCTGACAGAATGGACAAAAATTAGGACTCACCTTTGGGTGTTTAATCTTAGAAATTGTATCTTTAAAGCTTCCGTACTGTGTAAATGGTTACGTCACTCTCACGTGACGGCCAGCATGCCCTCCTTCGGGACGGGGTGTGTCATGAAGCCCATGTGGAGGCTCTTTTTTCTTTTTTCTTTTTTTTTTTTTTGTTTTGTTTTGTTTTTTTTTTTTTTGGGCATTGAAACCCTTTTATTTGGTAGGACATATTTGTAAGTTGGGATGGTTTGGAAAGATTTTTCAGTATGTTCAGAAAATGAGTAGTACACAAAGTGTTACTATACAATTTGAAGGACACTTGAAAAAAAAAACTACAGTCCAATTTCATAATGACATGTGATGTATTGTCTCGTATTCCGATCAAACTAAAAAATCTCTCGTAGGATGGAGTCTAGGTCCGTTCTTGTACCAAGTTGACCTACATGCTTCTTACTCATTGGGAAACTATCATGGAAAGCAGGGCATGTACTATGAACCCAAATACACTCTGCAAACAAACTATGCTCTAAGTTAGCAATGGCATCGTCAAGAAACTTGGCCTCTCGAAGAAAATTGGGAATGCCAAAATTATTTAAAGCCTCCCAAATTTATCAGCAAAGGAGAAGAAATTTACAGAGAGTGTTGAATATTAGTTACAAGCCAGTCAAGAAAGTAGGGGTGTGTATTAGGAAGGATTTTTATCACCAATGGTCCCTGAGATTAACCAAACTCATCATTTTGGTCTCTCACTTTCAAAATCAATCAATGTTGTCCCTGACATTCACCACTACACATCAATTTGGTCCTTCCGTTTAGATTCTGTCAACTATTTCTGTTAGTTTGCATGTGGGACCCGCATATCCAATAAAATGGTGACATGTGGATTACACAAAAGAAGAGTTTTTATCAAAAATGGTCTCTGACATTAATCAAACTCCTCATTTTGGTCCCTGAGTTTCAGAAATCGATTAATTTGGTCCCTGACTTTCACTACTGCATATCAATTTAGTCATTCCATTCAAATTTCGTCAATATTTTTTGTTAGTGTGATAATATGGTCCCACTGGTCCAATCATATGGCGCCACATGGATTAACTATGAAAAAAAATAATTTTTTAAGATTTAAAACTAAAAGTACCATAAGAAATTAAAAACTAAAACTAAAAGAAAAATAAAATATTAGTTTCTTATAATTAATCCACTTGACACTATATGATTGGACTAGTGGAACCACATCAGCACACTAACAAAAAATATTGACTAAATTTTAATGGAATGACTATTGATGTGCAATAGTGAAAATCAGGGACCAAATTTATTGATTTTTGAAACTCAGGGACCAGAATGAGAAGTTTGATCAATGTCAATGATCATTTGCGATAAAAATCATTCTTTTGTATAATCCACGTGTCACAATTTTATTGGATTTGTGGATCTCACATACAAACTAACAAAATAATTAACATAATCTACACGGAATGACCAAATTGACGTGTGGTAACGAATATCAAGGACGATATTGATTGATTTTGAAACTGAGGAACCAAAATGATAAGTTTGGTCAGTCTCATGGACCATTTGTGATAAAAAAACTCTATTAAGAATTAGGGAACATTTTATTCTGGGTTTGATGAAATAAACTACAAGGTCGAAGCTTCACAAAACGGTACATAAACAGGGTACGAACCATGCAATTAGCTCCAAAAATGATCGTGTTTCTAGCCAACAGTTAAGGCGGTAGCGAAAAGATTGAAATCCTACCTATATTTTCTATGAAAAAAAATATTACACCCTTCTCTGCAAACAAAGACCCCGTTCCCACAGCAGGTCATATATCCTTAACAGATTACTTTCAAAGGTAGAATTTCATGATTCTGTAAGCGAAGGCATTACAGAACCTGAGCAGCTGTGTTCAATTTTTCGGCTAGGGTGAGCTGTGTCCTTGTTATGCTTGACAAATACAGTAAGAGCAAGTTGTCCTGCAAGCAACAAAACAATAGTACAAGTATATGGTCAAAGAAACGCTCGCAAAACTGATAACCTAGTAGTAAAATTTGCAACTGGACCATTGCGAACATGTTGATGAACCATTTTGCACGATTTTCTTATAACCGACAACAGGAAGCTGTGAACGCCACTGATAATAGATAAATAAAGTAAATAACTATCCTAAACTGTATCCTACAACAATATGAACAAAAATATATAGTACCTGTAGGCTGTCATTGATAAGCTTATCAAAAGCTGAGGGAGACAGTTTCGGAAGAGATGCAATTGTATCAAAAAGAAATCTCCCTATAGTGTTATCTTGTTCAGCACGGCCTTCCTGAAAACATGATCCGTCATTATATTTAAGGTACAAAAAAGGAAAGAAACGTAAGAAGATTAAGCCTCCTTACTAACCACAACATTGTCAACATATTTGTAAACATCATCAATTAAAGCTAGAAGTCTCTCCATCGAGGCTTCCATTCCTTCCAGATCAGTTGGGAGTTTGTCAACCATTGGGGTCTTTAAAATATCATCTGCCATCATGGAAAAGTATATTATTTCGAATCAGATCGACATCATGCATAAATCTCAAACAATCATATCCAAAAATTAGTAGGAAGCAATGAGTTCGACCAATATACAGAATAAAAACTCATAAGTGGCAGTATGAAATAAACTTCAATGAAAAAAGCAGCACAGCAGCATCCATTTTTAAAACCTCAAACTCCATCAGCATTTTTATCTATTACAAATGATACCCATGTGTTCACAATACACATACAAACTCACAATAAAGAGGTCGTGTGTTTGATTTGTTACATTAAGTACAGGACTCTTGAGTACAAGGTGAGTCGTAAGCATCTCAATGCATCTCGGTGGTCATATCCAGATATCCCATCCAACGGAAGTAAAATATGACCCAGTGAGTTGTATACACACTTGTGTGCTAATATAGAATAACAGCTCCTAAAATGCAATGCTTGACTAACAGAGCGCATATATCATTTCATGGAATGGTAACATCATAAAGCGAATATCTTTTGGCTATAGGCCATTGGACAACTGAGACCATAAACAAACTGTTCCTTATGGACAAGTCGAACCCCCAATTTTAAAAAAAAATTGTAATTCACTTATTTGTACTACTTCTCAGAATAACTAGTTCCTTCGAGTTTCCTCCAAAACACAGCACACAAGTTACTTCAGTTTCATCAAGTCAGAAAACTATAGAGGGAAGATCAAGTGAGTGTTTTTGGTGTATGAGAACCAATATGGCCCAAATATGATACTACAAACAATCAAAGTTGAGAGGGTTAAACTTACATCCAACTCGCTCAGCTTCAACCATGCGAAGATCAAGAGGAATTTCTTGAAACTGAGCTGCACGTTGACGATCTCCAAGAGACAAATTCACCGAAACATAAGCTTTTATGGTACCCACTCCATTAATGAATCCAGTATCAACAGTCAAATGAACTGGGTTGGGAGCTTCTCTAGAATAGAATTCATGGAACAATGCGCTACCACCAGTAACTCCAAGACCAGTCGAATACCTACAAGTAATCATGAAGGCACCACAATAAGCATTCCAATCAACTTGAAAGCTTACAAATCTCTATTAGTTATATGTTTAAAATACACTGGCATGAACTTGGAAATTCGCAAAACTATCATTCGGGAGAACAGAGTTCGCGTTCTAACGTGTCCAATGACATACGAGAATGTTCCCTATTCCTTTTATGAATTCGTATTTGGCTATCAAGCTTACGC
Source organism: Pyrus communis (assembly GCF_963583255.1). NCBI lineage: Eukaryota > Viridiplantae > Streptophyta > Magnoliopsida > Rosales > Rosaceae > Pyrus > Pyrus communis. The sequence continues at coordinate 24,143,976 of NC_084807.1, forward strand.
ATTGGACAACCTAGAAGGCTTTATATATTTGGCTACCAAGCTTAGGCACTAGTTACAGGTTCCGCACCAAATTAAACGTAAATTACACAGAAGAAGCAACATTCCACCAGAATGAATATCATTATTAAACATGAAATAATTCGAATTCGCCAATAAAAACTGCTTGAAAAAGTTGCACGATAAAACTAAGAAACCTAAAAACAACAGAAAAGATAGCGACATTTACCATCCAACAATGACTTCCTTCGGATTCACCTTCTGGTGGGATATCAACATATTGTGATGGTACTCAATATCTAAAGCTACCTGCAAATTTGACACCGGAAGAAATATCACTAAAATTCTATCGCAATTTTCCCCATTTAACCACAATTTTCTCACCAACCAAATGGGGGGAAAAACCCAAATCACTGAAGAAGAACCTGCTCGGCGCTCATATGAGGAACAGCGTATGAGTTTCTGATGTCAACAGTGCCGTCAGGCAGGACGGAACCGAGGAGCGTGCCGATGACGCGCTCGGACTGGTCGGGACGCCTAACGTAGCAATCGCAGATGTTGAATATGACGAGAGGATGAACCTTCGCCGACAAGCTCGACGACGGAGACGTGGAGAACTGTAGCACAGTGTGCTCGATCGCCGCCATTCTGTCTCACCGCCGATGGATCTGGTTTTTGCTTTTGGGCTTAAGAGAGTGCAAGCGAGAAAGCACGGTGGATGGCACGACCACTAGGGTTTTGGGGGGGAGAGAGAGAGAGAGAGAGGAGACTATTGGAATTTTACCTTTTTTTTTTTTTTTTTTTTAAGCTTTACTTTGTGCCACAATAAAAAGCCCAACGGTCACATTATATGTAATGCATCAAAGTGGTCTAATGGGCCTATCTTGGCCCAAATAGGTTCTAGCTCAAGTAAATCTGGCACAAATCTGCTACAAGAGATTTGAAGCCACTTTCATCCCCCTCATTTCAATCTTAAAATAATCTCTCTACCAAATCTCATATTATTGGATTAATTTTGATTGCTAACATCATTTAAGGTATGTTAAAGGGTAGAAGTGGATCTAACTTCTACATTTTAACTCATGGTGAGGCTTAGCTCCTCCCTTCACCTTCATAGTGAATATAATATCGTTTGTTCAAAACAAAAAAACAAAAAAAAACTTGTCACTTCCAATTTTTTTGAAGAAATATCGATATTCACTAAAATAACTCTAACGTGTGTGTCATTTACGTGTACAAACCACGAATTTCAATATAATGTAAAAACAACAACTCCAAAAAAACTAAACTAACAGCTAAAAAAAAAATCATAACAATTTTTCTTTTTACTGACTTGCTCGATCCGTCTAATCAACAAACGTCGGCTTTCGCCTTTCAGCAATTGGGTGATGCCAGGACCCATTTCCCAGCATGCACCACGCAACCACGGTCCAGCTCAATTGAGCAAATTATTGCATGAGCGATTGTGAAATTTGAAGTCATATGTCGCGCATGCTTGATGCCAATGGTATATTTGGTGGAGCAGGCTCTGATGTTTTGTTGATAAGTCCGTACAAGGAGGGCCATGACATTATTTCATTAAATTATGAATGCTCAGTCACTCGTATGAATTTAATTAAGTTTCCAATATTCTGAAGTTCCTTCGAATCATTATGGCATGTTTACTTAAAACGACAAAATTTTATGGTTCAGATTATTAAAAGATGGGGACTTTAAGACAAAAGAGAGAAGATTGAGAACACTACTCTTTGGTAGTAAATGTATGGTAAGTAGGTTTTTTAGCTAAAATTATCTTCAAAATTATCATAACTTCTCGTTTTGATCTTTAATATTTGAAATTGGTAAAAGTGGTCTCTGAGTTTGTTCACCATCAATCATTTTGATCATTTCGTGAAAAATCTCCGTTAAATAATAACCAAAATAACAAAAATACCATGAATTTTTGTCAAATTATTAGTCCATTGTTTATTAAGTTGAGGTATTTTTATAATTTTAAACCTCATTTAACAAAAATTTGCACGAAATGATCAAAACGAATGATGATTGACAAAACTCTTACCACTTTTATTGATTTAAAATTTTAAGAACCAAAATAAGAAGTTATGTCAATCTTAAGAACCAAAGTGGTAAATTGAACTCGAGATTATGATGCTCATCATCTATGCTAAAGAGGTAAAGTAGGATCAGCCTCACATTAGACTAACCATAATAATATGATTCAATTTCGCTTTTGATGAGAATCAAATTTAAAACCGTATACTTACTAGCGAAGATAAATATTACTATTATTAAGTGGCAATGCAAATGCAAATGAAATGTGGTTTTGTTTACGCGGGACCAGTGAATTACTAAACATGAAATCAAGCTCAATTAACAAGAAGACACCACCACATCATCGTTGGCTAGGTGGCTACCTAACTTCAACAACCCCTCACCCTCTCCCTCTTATTCAATTCCCAAGTGAATAAAAAACAATCAAATTTTTTTGTCTTCTTGCTAAATGTTTTGTGGTGAAATAAAGGTTGGTGTTCTTTCTGAATTGAAAAATACATAAATTCACAGCCACTAGATACAAAGGAAATGAGCACTCACATCAGACGGACGGGATTGGTGGGGCCTCTCCCTAAAAAAGAAGGAACAGAGGGCCCCTTGATTCTTGATACACATCCATCAACACACATGCTTTTGCTTGCTCACATCACAATTAATTTAACAGCTTAATCCCTTAATTACGTACAAAATACGCTTAAAACAACAAGCATTACAGATGAGAAATAACACAAACTTGATCGAAGATTGGCATGAAAGACGATCATAAAACCGATTTAAGATGTAAATTAACAGTAATCACTTGGACTTGAAAGGGATGGCCCTGATCACAACCACGTGGTACAAAGCTGCAAGTGCTGCCCCAATGAACGGTCCAACCCAGAAAATCCACTGCCAACATTAAAATTATATACTCAAAAGTTAGAAACAAAAATTCAGAATCCATTAATCCGTTTTTGAAATTGGATAATTAAAAGCGCTTTTGTGGGGAAAGCACTTCCATTTGATAAAAGCACTTTTGGGATCAGGAGGGCTTACGTGGTCATCCCAGGCATGCTGCTTGTTGTAGATGATGGCAGCGCCAAGACTCCTGGCTGGGTTGATGCCAGTTCCGGTGACGGGGATGGTGGCCAAGTGCACCAAGAACACGGCGAACCCAATTGGCAACGGAGCCAAAATCTGGTCAAAACCCATTCAAAATTCATAGCCAGTTAATCACCAAACCAAATTAAACGCCAACAAAATAATAAACTCAGGAAGTTCAAGCTCAGCTAGGCAAATGATCCAAGACTAGACATGCGTACCGGAACATGCGAGTCTCTGGCGCTACGCTTAGCGTCGGTGGCGGAGAAAACGGTGTAGACGAGGACAAAGGTGCCGATGATCTCAGCACCAAGTCCTTGACCCTTGGTGTAACCATGGGCAACAGAGTTGGCACCACCGCCCAGCATCTCGAAGGTGGAGCTCTTCTCGAAGCCCTTCACGACGGCGGCACCGGCTATAGCTCCTAGGGTCTGCATAACTATGTAGAACAACGCCCTGGTCAGCGACAGCTTCCTGGCCAAAAACAGCCCGAAAGTCACCGCCGGGTTTATGTGACCACCTGAGATATAAACAATAATCACCACCGTTAATCAAGATTTACTTATAATTAAGAACGGATTAATGACACGGCTGCTTTTTTTGGGGGGAAATTAATTACCGGAGATGCCGGCGGTGCTGTAGACGAGGGCGAAGATGGTCCCGCCAAAAGCCCAAGCGATGCCCTGAATCCCGACCGTTGTGCACTTCGACTTCGACTTGACGACGCCCATCACCGTCAAGATTGTGATGTAGAGGAACAGGAAAGTGGCGATGAACTCGGCGATCCCGGCCCTGTAAAACGACCATGACGTCAGCTCACCGGGCTCGAACAGTGGAGCCGGCGGTGGCTCCTTGTAGTCTTTCCCTTCGTCCTGGGTCTGAGCCGAAGTACCGATCGGCTGCCTCTCCGAGAACTTGTTCGCTCCCAGCCTAACATCCTCTTCCTTGCCCTCCATTCTCGCTCTCGAACTCTCGGCGACTGATGACCGTTGGATCTTTGTGATCTGAGAGTATGAGTTGGTGTGGGTGTGATTTGAGTGGGTTTACAGAGTGGGAGTATATATAGCACGGCCAGCGCACCCAGTTTTGGAAGCTGGTGAAGTGAGGGAGGGTGGTGGCGGGACCCAACGGCTCTATTAATTTTGATTTTATTTTATGTTTTTAAATTTTATTTTTATTATCATGTGGCCGACCAATGATATTCTAGCACTTCATTAGCTTTCACGGAAAGTGACGTACGTGAATGCGGTAATGAAAATAAGGGGAAATATAGGTTATTTTCCACGTGGCAGATTGTGTTCGCGAATTGCTTGAGATAAAACTGCACCGACCAATCACATCATAAACAGTGTAACAGCGCTTTAGACTCTGCATATTTCAATTGATGACATGAGACAGACCAACGGGTCTACTCTTTGAATTTTGGTTTCTTTGACAAAATTTTGGTATCTAACTGTTACTAAAACGTGGGTACGGTTATGTTTCAATCGATTTTGGTCTCAATTCGTAATAAGTTTAAGTTAGAGCAAAGTTGTGAGGTGCGGTTTGCTCTAGAAAGCACATTTTTAGTGTTAAAGCCGAATCAAACGTCTAAAATTGATTTGATAACTAAATTTGTATATGTTCTTCACGTTAGTTATCTGTGCACGAGTAAAGTGACTTTTAATTGTTTTTTTTTCTTTTCAAAATGAGATAAGTTGGTGATTTTGTCACGGTAGTCCACGTATTTGGGAGCTAAGAAAACACATAAAGACGTTTCAGCATTCCCTAACCATCATTGTGTGATTTTTCAACACCAAAAACCAAGCTTAGGACGTGCCGTTTAGTATACGGACTTGTAATTCGTCACAATCTCTAGCAAAATTCGACATCTACTATATTATATAGTTAAGTTAATATTTCAGGTTATAATATTAGTAAATACACCGTCATTACTGTAACATTCAAACCAAAAAAGAAAAAAAGCACACCAATCTCTGGCAAACTATGATGCTGGACGTGATCATTGATAAGTCTGGTGGAGCGCAGATGATCATGCTTGGCTCGTGTTTTTAGTTAAATCCATTTTTGTGCAAATTGCAAGGTGGGCAGTTGGTAAAGAAACCTTCAATCATTTATCTTGTGATGTGTTTGATTCTCTCGATCAATTTAATTATGTTATGTTTATATAAAAATATGAACCCAGCCCGATACTGCAAACACTCAGAGACTCTCGAACTGCTCTGCACGCTGACAGCTCCTTCTTTTGCTTAAACAGCGTATTAACAAGGCTGTAACGGAATCATGGAATTAAGTATGCGCAAAAAATATATAAAAAACTTGTCAATGCATTTGTAATGGAGCCTCGTTAGTTTAATTATGTACTAATCGCAATTCGCATGACATTTTTGGATGGAAAGAGTTATTGATACTTCAAAAATCTTATTATATACTCCTCATATATTTTTCTTTCTAAATATAAAAAGTAAAAAAATGTAGAATACGAATTTTAAAATGCTAATAACATTTTTCTTCTGGATAATGAAAAATAATGTCGCATGTGGTTATTACATTTAATCATCTCCCATTCTTTATGGGATAAATGTTCCCTCTATTTTGTTGTGGCCCAGAATTTGTGGGGTACCTGAAATTTTGAGGCAGCACATGGATGGAGCTTGGACGGCCTGGCCCGCCATTATTACGTTTCAAACTCGAAAACATTTTGCAGCGAGCCAAGTAAGCGTAGATATGTCTATGATTGTATGCAATTGATGATAGGGAAACATGATTTCGAATCGAAAAAACTACAATAGGATCAAAGTGTTGTTTGGACCACATCTGCACCACCGTAGTCGCTAGTCAGCTTCACAAGTGGATTGGTATGCGGATTTTTTATATTTTTGAAAGACATACTTTGCTCAAGGCTTTGGCTTCAAAAGGTGCCATGCCAAGTTTTTTGTTGTTGGCGATGCAATGCTCTAAATTACTCTATTTTACGAGAGGAGATTCGATTTTGTGCAGAAAGTGACAATAGTACTGCACTGATTAATTAACCTAATTTACAAGATATTTTTCGGTGTGTTCGGAGTACGACGTTATTGAACAGTTTGAGAGATACTTTAAAAAACAAAAAAAAAAAAATTCCTTAAATTATATAATAACACGTGACATACCGCACTAAAAAAGTTCTCGTAATTAAATGTCATATTTAACCTTGCTACTTGGTTTGCATGAAAACTAATGTAGGACAACAATGAGACAAGAGACAAATATTCTTAATAAAAAAACCATATAGATAATGGATGGCTCACAATCTTTGAACACATGGTGACAAATCGCTTATAACGCACATACACACACATACATTGATTCTTATGATTATGTAGCTGTAGCCGCCCCTTGGATTAGGGCCATTACTTTGCTTCTTGTCTATAATTTTATTTTGCTGCAATTCAAAAAAAAAAAAAAAAAACAAATGAAACAAATGAATTAAATTTCTTATTATTATTACAAACGATATTATAGTAAAAAAAGTCCGACAACGAGTTATTATGTATGACTTAATACTTAAAAAAAAAAAAAAAAAAACTACAACTGTAAATCAATAGGACACTATTATATAATATATATATATATATATATACATTTTTTTTTGTCAAGAAAATATAGAAACTCATTAGATGGGAAAATCTCCATTCAAGTTACAACAAATAACCCAATAAAAGCAGAGAATATCCAATAAGCCCATTTAACGAGAAGACAAATAGAAAACGAAAAACATAACCCCATCAAAATGCCGCAACCACTTCACCGGAAAATCATGAGAATAGCTGCCCTAGAAAATCAGCACCGCGTTAAATTTGACAAAAGTATCAAAACACAAAACTTTCAACTCGTAACAAAAAAATATCCCCAACTAAATTCCACCACCAAAGCCATAACCAGAGATTCGTGTTGCCCAACGTTAAATTTTGTATTGCTTCGGTGATCTGTTTATGTCGCTTATGCGATTTATGTGGTCTTGTTAGCGATGGCTTTATGTTAGGATACCGGTATTCTGACTATCGCGTTTGCTGTTTTTGTGATAATTTTTCCTAGAACTCCTGTTTGTGGTAGCTGTATAAGGGTTTAGAATGATTTGTATCTTGTGCAAACTATCTCCAACTCTAAAAAATTTGTGTCTATCTAACATCTCTTGTATTTAGTTGTTCTAATTAATGAAACACTTTGTTGCTTCTATTAAAAAAAAAAAAAAAAAAAAAAAAACCCAAGCCACCACCGCGAACTGTTATGTAAATGTCGTTCGTCCACGTTGCACCGCCATTTAGATAGGCACAAGCTCTTTGGAAGATGGATTAAAGCCTTGACAGAAATATTTATAAAAATGCTGCAAACAAAAAGCGAGATGTTCTGTCATTTTCAAATCATCACATAAAAGATGGGAACAAGTGATTAGGTAATTAGCACCTATCAGTCCTAATTTAAAAAGTAATTAACAAAGATCAAGGATAATTTATTAAATTAACAGAGTCCCATGGAATTTAAAAAATATAAGCCCACTAGGCGACTCTTTAAAGATGTAAAAACAAATCTTATAAACTTTGGTTGCAAGCAACAGATTAATGAATTTCCTTCGTGGCAGACATTATAATCAAAGCATGCAATCTAATTCGATCCTAGGTTACCCTCAAATTTCTTATATAAAGCTAACTAGAAACGTATGTTCACTGCTAATTTATACATTCACAAGTGTATACCATCACATGCTATCTTTTTCGATGGCATAAGGTCTCTCGCGTAGGTTCTGACATGGATGTGCAGTGTCAAGTTTTCCACTTTACAGGCCAGCTTGGGCATTTTTTGTGTCAACCATATCTAAAGATTAGGGTTTATGAGGACTGGGAGGAGAATGTATTTGGTGCTCTTTTTTCGTATATATATCTGGCACTTTGTACTTTGCGATGTCCTGTATTGATCCAGGGGTTTGGATGCGATTGATGAATCCGGATCCTCGTTGGATCTTCTTTGTGAGGATTTTGAGGATACGTAAATCATATTCGTTCGTCGTACGGTCAGAAATTATTTTAAATATTTTTATTTAAAATTAAAGACAAACAGTACATGATAAAAATTGACCGCACGATAAATAATGAACAAAACGATTTACAGATCCCTATAATCTTCGTCAAAAGAATCTGAAAATGATCTTGTTGGGCAGTTGATGTGCACTACACTTTGTAAATTTTGTTTCTTTTTTTAACTTCTGATGACGAAATCACCAATTCAAGAAGGAGAAGAAAAAAGAAATATATGTTGCGGTATTTGGGAAGCAATAATGCGATTAAAGTAAGGACCGACTTTCGCCGCCCATTCCATCATTCTTCTTCTCTCTCTCTGTAATGCGCATGGAAATCATGTTATTTGAGTTGAAATTAATGACCAGTGACTCCACTGTGGCCACTAGCGCCGGCCTGTCGCCGTCGACCATGCAAATTCCCCAGGCCTCACAAAAGGGAATAGGATCTTATCTAGATTTTCTTTGTGAAGATTTTAGTGATCAGTTTATCTTATTAGTTAATTGATCATTATGCGATTATAAGTTATTTTAAATTATTTTATTAAAATTGAATACAAACAGAATCTAACACCTTACGATATTTGATAAACAACCGTAATGAATGGATCCATAGGATCCTATGAAGACAATTAGGAAAGGATCCACATCCTTACAAAGGGTTGTGCTATCCACACACCCTTTGATAATTTTTATCCGTTGATCTTCTTCAATTCATTCGATTTAACGGCTGAAAATTCAAAAGGTATATAAGAAGTAAAATGGAATGTGTGAACATTACATCCCTAACTCACAAAAGGTCAAGGACGGAATTTCATTGACTAAATTGACCTTATTAATGACTTTTGTATCTAAACTTGTGACACGTGTGATTAGTACATTTACGCTTCATGAAATCTGTCATCGGTCGCTATAATTGATAACAATGAAATAATCCAATATTTATTTGCTCCGTCTGTATGACATGGCGATTATACAGTAAGATGTTGGATAGAATGTCTTCAAAAAGTTGAGTCATGAGTAAAGTGGTGCGTGGACTAAATCTTACCACAAAAAATCTATATGTTTCATAAACCACCATTACATATGGTTTTCATTGTCTGAGTAATGCACACAATTATTATATTTTTCATACTATATTTATGTCACCTTTTTAATAAAGGGAAAGCCTACCAACATATGTAGGGGTGGGTTGGAAAAACCGAAAACTGAAAAAAATCGATAAAACCTGAACCGAAAAAAAAACCAAACTGAACCAAAAGTTATTGGTTTGGTTTCGATGATTCAAAAACCAAATCAAATCGAACCGAACCAAATTAAATATAATTAAGTTTATTTATTTATTTAATATTTGAGTGTTTATATTCCAAGCCCAATTTAAGTTTAGACCCAAGTTTTAAGCTTTTGTTTTAGGCCAACCATTAACCCATAATCCAAGTCCTTTTTCTTTTCCCCACCCAACCCTCTTCTTTCTTTTTTTTCTTTTTTTTCCTCCCCACCCGACCCTCCCTACATCTTATTTCTCTTTGTTTCTTCTTGCATCTTCTTGCTCTTTCTCTTTTTTTCTTCCTTTACTTTCTTTGAAATGGAAAAACAGATTTTATAAAAAAACCGAACCGAAACCGAGCCAAAAAAAATAAAACCAAATAAAAACCGAAAAAAATTGAACCGAACCCACCCCTAAACGAGTCTCATCTATATTAGAGAGGTGGTAACGGTATTTCATTAAGGATAATACTATTTACACAACTCTATTTACCTTCCACATGCTCTTGCTATTTTTTATCCATTGATCTTTTTCGATTCATTCGATCTGACGGCCAAAAATTAATACGAGTGTGTGAGAGGTAAAAATAAGTATATGGACAGCACACACTTTCATTAATTGTCACAAATGAACATAAGAGTGGCATTTGTGGATTAAGAAACTAATATAAGAATGCGTAATTCTGAATGAGAGAGCGTTTTGAGCAAAACGAGCCGGTAGGCCCAATTAGTTGTTTGGACCAAGGGCTGAGAGAGAATAAAGAAACCGAGAGGCACCACCAATGAGACTATCAGTATTTGGACTTTGACTCTTTCATTTGTTGAGGCCTTTCTAATTTGGTCGGTTCTTCATCGCTTCCATTTGGGTCGTTGGATGAAGCATTTGGACTTTCAATTTCATTGCTTGTCCAAAAACGAATATTTAGAGTCCATTGCAAAACGAGCCGGTAGGCCCAACTAATTTTCAAAACACTGCATAGTATTAGATAATATGAATTCACAAGATAATAATAAAAACAATCACTCAAATTATACAATTCATTTATACTCGTAATATTCAAACAACCACGAGCTGGTGGTCCAGTGGTAAAAGGTGAGTTACAAGGCTTCCTTAAAACTAAAAACTGGGGATCTCGAGTTCGAAACCCGTTGCTGGGCTAGAAGTAGACTTGTGGCCAGGAGAATGCTTAAATGCCTCTGAGTTTTCCCAATGCCCATAAAAGGTGAATAAGCCACTAGTTGTCTCATTTAAAAAAAAAAAAAATTGTAACATTTGAACTACTTAGCGTAAAAGAATTTCAACTAACAATATGACACGATTATAATATCTTTACCCTTTGACCTGGATAATTAACCCATACACTTACCCCATCCACCTAAAAAGAAAAACCGATACCGTTACCCACAGACAGATCCACTCTAATACAATCGGCAAAAAACATACAAAGACAAGAAACGGCGTTGAAAAACTGGCGATCCGAAGAGTCCTTAACGTCCGGGAAAAAAATAAAAAACGATCCTTTATCTCTTTCAAACACGGCGTCCTATTTTTCCATCAAATCATCTCCCACAATAAAATATCACCCAAAATTCCCTTATGTCAACGTCTTCGATGTCGTACACGTTCGCTCTCACCCATCTTTCCGTCCACCTTCTCACACCCTAAACAAACCCCTGCCCAGTTGACAAAAATAGAAAACGTCTGCCCCCGGTCACAGGAAATCTCAAACGGCAAGTTATTTCCCCATCAGCCGGCTCCCGATCTGAGAACAAAATGCGAGTACGGAACTCGACGATAAGATCAACGGCTCCAGCTGCCCCGTGTTTAATCTGATCTCAGCCGTCCATCGCTCATCGTCGTGTTATTAGTTACACCCCCGCGCCACGCTGAATCAATTTCTCTCTCTCTCTCTCTCTTCTCTCTCTCTCTCTCTACCGGCGAGGGACGAAAGCGAAGTTGTGGAAGAGCTCGCTGAAGGCTGACTTGCTGACTCGTATCTGGTTCGGGCTCGGGCGAATCTTCGCGGGGCTTGGCGCGCGAGGTTTGGTGCGACGGCAGAGCTGGCGAAGGCCACGGCGGTGATGAGAGGGAGCGTGTGGAACCGTAGGACGGTACAGAGGCTGCGGCAGCTGCTGATCTCGACCGTTGGATCGATGAGGGTCAAGCTTCTGCTGTGCTGTTGCATCGGATTCACGCTCATCGTGCTCGCCAATCGAGCTTCGGATTTTATGGGATGGACGAGTCACACTGCGGTTCTGGAACGGTCCTCGGATTCACGGTTCGTACAATTGCTTACATTTTTTTTTCCAAAATCTCCGCATATCCTTATTAGTCGCTAATTTTTTGATTGCTCAAGCTTCCACTTGCACATCACTGTTAATAACTCTATTTTTAGTAAATAATTAAGCTCGGTGTTTGTATTTTGATGTTCTACTTTCTTTTAAATTCTATATTAAGAAAGATTTGAATACAATCCCAAACTTCTCTGAACTTTTGGATTAGTGATCTTACTTGGAGTGTTGAGAATAATTTCCATATTAGATATAATCCATGGGGTCAGGTATATTTTTTCTTGATTTATTTTAAGAATTTTGATTCCACGGATTGAGGGCGAGCCTTGTTACAACGGAAAGGTTGCTCTTTTGTGACCGAGAGGTCAGAGGTTCGAGCGGGAGCTTTGATTCCGATGGAAACGGAGTGTTAGCTATAAGGATATGGTCACTTTTCTGCTTCAACCCCATTTTTCGATTTGGGAAAGACTGGGAAGATTAAGCTGACTTTGTGTTGTTCTCATTTTCTAAAGAGCACATTCCTAGATTTTTTTCGATTGTCTTATTGTTGATTGTATCGTAGTAGAGAGATACGATTTATTAAGTATTCATGCTGAAATTTGCAATTTGTATGCAGGAAAGGGTATTCTATTGTAATGAACACATGGAAGAGATATGATCTTCTGAAGCAGTCTATTTCTCACTATTCTCGATGCCCTCGGCTTGATTCAATACATATTGTGTGGAGTGAGCCAAGTCCTCCGTCCGATTCTCTGACAAAATTTCTGGATCACATTGTACATCTGAACACGAGAGATGGACGACAAGTTGAATTGAAATATGATATCAACAAGGAAGACAGTTTGAACAACAGATTTAAAGAAATTAAGGATTTGAGAACAGATGCTGTTTTTTCAATTGACGATGATGTTATATTCCCTTGTTCTTCAGTAGAATTTGCATTTGATGTTTGGCAAAGTGCATCGGATACAATGGTTGGATTTGTGCCTCGGATGCACTGGGTTGATCCGGTATGCCTCAATCTCCTACATTTTCTCGTCATTTAGAGAGTATTATCCAACGCTCTTGCTGTCTTCCCTATATTTTAAGTTTCTTGGTTGGAAAACTCATATTAATTTCTGTTTGAGGTACAAAGTTGGTTTTGATCTATTTGAGCTCGAAACTATGTATTGTTCATTTGTTCTATACTTTAGGCGAGCCAACATTTACTGAAGAAACCCCATTTCTTATTAACAATTTAGAAAACTCTGTATGGCACACTTGTCAGCTGTCTTACCAGTTTTTATGCTCACTGTGCAGAAAGGTGATGAGAATCACTACATATATGGTGGATGGTGGTCAGTTTGGTGGACGGGCACATACAGTATGGTACTGTCTAAGGCAGCCTTCTTCCACAAAAAGTACCTGAGTTTGTACACAAATGAAATGCCAGCGTCAATCAAAGAATTTATTACCAAGAACAGGTTTGCCCTTTTGCTTTGTTATTTGCTTCTTACCCTTATTTATATTTCTTTTGAGCTGTGTGCACATGCGAGTGTGTGGTTTTTGTTTAATTGTAAATATTTTTCACTTAATATTGGGTTGGATTTCACCAGGAACTGTGAAGACATTGCAATGTCCTTTCTTGTAGCAAATGTAACTAATGCTCCCCCTATATGGGTGAAAGGTAATCATATATCCTCTGCAATGGCATGCTTCGTTTAAAATTTTCTTTCTTGCATTTCTTTGTTCGGCCTTATATCATATGATGTGCAACAGGTAGCTATTTTGCTTTACTCACGGTCTTTAAAATCCAAATTAGTTTGAAATGAGATAATATTACAGATTGATGTGTTATAAGAGTTGGAAGACAAACCATAATAAGTTCTGCATCATAAATAAGATCAAATTCTAAAAATGCAGTGGAGGAATCTTACACGGAACTTTAAGGAGAAGAGTAGGCATGTCTTAGCCGGGCAACTATCTGCTCCCTGGAATCTGCGGTGTCCGGACTACTTCTTTCACCAGCATAAATAGAATAATAATGGAAATGCCATCAGTTTTCATATGATTTTTAGGAGTAGACCTACGCTTCCTGTTTTCGCTACATTTTGGAAAAGAATTGACTTTCTTTTGTTAACATCTTAAAAAAGCAAGTTATGTCGGTGACATGTAGATGCAATGAAATTCTGTTCGTTTAGGCTACACCTAGGAACATGTGTTTTATCATCCTTTGAAAACTTGGACTGGATGTTTCTGCATATTCTAATTGTCACTTTGGTTGATGCATACCAAGAAGTGCATTCGCAATACCTAACCACCATTCAACATTCATTTTTCATTTCTGTTGTAGTATTTTCTCTTCTGATTACTTACGTCTCGCTACACATTACTGTACTTTTCATTCAGGTAAAATATTCGAGATTGGTTCAACTGGTATCAGTACCTTAGGAGGTCATACTGAAAAAAGAACCAACTGTGTCGATAGATTTGTTGCCGAGTTTGGACGAATGCCACTGGTACCCACATCTGTGAAGGCTGTTGACAGTCGAAACATCTGGTTTTGGTGATTTCAGAACACGCTTACATATTCCCCAATCAAATCCTGGAGCAATGAGAATTTCCACACTTTCCGTCCTGTTAAAGTTGCTACGGTACTTCTTTGTTCCTCGGATGTATAATATTTAACTCTCCGAAAATGTATGCGTTTTTGTGACAGCAGCGGCCAATTTAGCACGCCCATATAGATTGATATTCTTGTATTCTTACCATGTAACACGAGGCAGGCAGTCGCTATATGAGTAATGAGATAGGTCTTTTCCAGTTCCAGTTTGTATTAGGTTGACGTAGAATGAACAGTATTTCCTGATGACAGAGTCAGATGACCGGCGAGGAATTCACCACATCGTAGATTGGTTGGATAACCGTCGAGGAGTTTATTGTGCCCCGGAATTTATACATTGCGGGATTCCATTTTGAATCTGTTTAATTTAGACAAAAACTTCATCAAAACTCAATGTCAGACACATTTCTTATTGCGATCAAACTGGATTACAAAACTAAGAGAGGCGATAAGTCTGCGGTTATTCCTGTCTAGAACGAGAATGACATTTTTATTCTCTCCGTCGCATTCTTTCCTATAGATAGATAATTTACTCGGGGCCGGAATACATCCCTGGCAGTGCCGGATATCGGTACCCCGTCAAAATTTAGCAAAATTACAAAACTTTGTTGTAGTTATCGTAGGATGTACTGAGAGGGAAGCAAGTATCTTCGGCGCCGGTGCTCCAAAGGAAATTGGCATACTTGGAGGCGTAAAAGGGATTGTCGGGCTCCTCTGCCATTGCTTGCTGGTACCTCTCTTCTGCGCCCCACATGTCTTTCCTTACTAACCACAAGAAGTCTGCATACCGGCTCAAGGCCTCAGCGTCTGGTTTCTCCCCTTGCACTGCGCGCCTGAAGCACTCCTCGGCCCTGCAAACGCAAACATAGATCACACAACACCGGTCAGGCAGGCTACACAGAATTTGAGTCCTATTGTATGAAAAGCAAAGACTTAATTGGATCATAACCTAAAATCCAACTCCGTTAGAGGTCTAGTTGCTACAAAATCATCACAAATACATGGAAATGGGAATTGAAGCATCGACGAACTTAACCAATCTAGTCGTCTACCAATCCTTTTCAGTCGAGTTAGGTTTATACAAACACATCATAAAACAAGAAAATGTATTAAATGCAAATTAGTAAGCACACTGAAGCAGATAGTTTGGTAAGTGATACTCACCTATCGTGATCGCGAGCCACGACATGGAGGAAATGTGCATAGTTTGAGAGCAGAAGTGCATTACGAGGATCCTGAGCTAAACTCATCTGGTACAAAAGATCAGTTCTAAAGTAGTGCTCATGACAATCCGGCTCGACAGTCACAGTTATCGGTGACACAAATTTCTGCACCGTTTCGTGATCAAGAGCCTCATCCCTTACTTCTGATTGCATTCTTGAAGCTTCCTCCATCACAGAGTTCCACAACTTCACCTCCTCCTCTGCCGTGAACTCCTCACCATTGAACAAGGAAATGCCATACATCTTCTCGATATCAACAACGGCATGCCTGAATGAAGTTTCTGTGCTCACATTGTCACGAAAATCGCCCTCGTTCGAGGTCTTCTTCACAACGCTAGTAGAATCGTCATCGGAAACATAATCGGGTTTTGAGTAGGGTTTTTCCTCTGTCTCAGTCTGGGTCAAAGTCTCAATCAATACAGGCAGAGGTGCTGCAACGACAGCATTGCAATTCATCGAATACACGCTGAAATTCGCCAGCAAGATCATCACGTAAACCATCAAAGTCGGGGACCCCGAAAACACCTGCTGAAACAACCACACAAACGACATGTTCATCTCTCGCTTCTGCACCTTGGCTATAACCTCCTGCAGATCTTCAGAGTACAAACTTTCCCTTATACTCAAAGCGTGGCTATGGAGCTCACGGATTATAAACACCATGGAAGAGAATGCCTTGTTCAGGGAGCAAAAAGTAAATTCCCCGGCTTCTCTTTTTGGACCCTCCTCCCGTTGCTGCCGCTGCTTCTTCTTGATTAACCGGAGCGACACCGGAAGCTCGAGGCTGTTGGCCTTTCTTTCCATGGTGGCTCTGACGATTTCGCTTCTCTCCGGCCAGTCCGGCGGCTCCGGATGAATCCCCAGCAGAGAGGGTTCCAATGCATTGAGCTTCAAGCTCGTAAACCGCATCGAAAAGCCGCTGCCTTTGCTGTTTTCGCCTTCTGGGTAAGTCGAAATCGGAGAGATTTTTGAAGTTTTCGACGCCAAGAAAGCCGGTTCGTCGACGTTCTCGTCATCGTCCTCGGAAAGATTGAACCCTTGCGCCAATTCCTCAATCTGGTTCGACAATTCTTCGTACGAAAAATCATCAAACTTTGCTCTGCAAACTTGGTTCGAAGTACGTTGACGTTTCGAATTCCCCGACCCGGAAGAGTTCAGCCAACGAACGAAGCCGCATCCCAGAGCTCCATTGCTTCTTCCACTGGGTTTCGTCACAGAAGGAAAAGAAACCGAAAACGACGACCCTTTCGAAAACGAAGAAGAAATTGGTGCCGAAATCTGAAGCGAGCTCTGCCAGCTCTTAGAACAGGGGACGATTCTGGAATCCATATCTCCAAGTCAACGATCAGGATTTGGAGAAGACGATGAGAAAAGATTAAACACAGAGAGCCCAAAAACTGAAAAATTGAAGGAAAAAAAGAGTGCAAAAATGGAGAAAAATCGGTTCACGGTTCACACTAGCAGTGACAAGGGAAGTCCGTGTGCAACAAAAAGTGGAGCTGCCGGATATTTTTCGTTGGGTTTTTAAAGGAAACAAGGATTTGGATCCGCCAAAAAGTGTCTAACTGGGCTCCAGAAGTCGCTTCATGAATAAGTAGCTTTTGCTTCCATTTAATCCAACCTGAATAAAAAGATAAAAAGCCCTAATCAGGTTACAAAATTTCAAATCCACAATGATAAGGACTTTGGGTTTTCACACTTTTTTTCTCTTCTACTCTTTCTTTTTCTCAAGCCATTTTTGAATAAGTGAAACAAAACATCAACAAAATATAAATTACGCAACAAAATTACAAAAAGAGAACAAGTGGCGCAAAAGGGGGGAACGCAGTGGCGAAATTCTTTTCTTATATGATTAAAACAAGATTTTCTCACTCACATTTTGACATTCTGCACTTGTCTTGATCTTTCAATGTAAATAAATGAAAGGAAATTCGATGAACATAAATGAAAGTGAATATTACACAACTCACCGCCTCAAATTATTGTAAAAGAAAATCCTTAAAAAAAGGTTGGAAAACAAGAAAACGCAAAGTGTGAAATGAAGAGAACGTTACATCGAGGGAGATTATTATTTTCCCGGCCGTGGAGAAATCATGAAATGATCTCCATTGACGATGAACACCATGGCTTGAATGGCTTGCCACCACCATTTTACGTCACGAATTGCTCTACCATGGAGGAGCAGACAACCTCAGCTTCAAATTTGGACTTTGTTTTATTCTTCCTCTTTTTTCTTTTGTTTCTGTTGGAATTGAGAGAGAGAACCAAAATTTTAAATGAGAAAAAAGGGCAAAAGATAGGAAGAATAAGAATAACTTACAACCTTTTCAGGGTCTTTGCTTGTTGGCCGCAGAAAGGTAGAAATTCGCGGGTGTATATTCAGTCTGTGGACTTGCATCGCACGTACGTGGAGAACACCTACTGCTCAATTACGATGATCAACGGTCTAGATTGTTACTTGAATGAAAATTAAATTCTTAAAAAATAAGTTTTTGAGACCTGAGATCTCAACACAAATATCATACATCTATCGCCTTGCATGTCAACTGAATCTTAAACCTCATGTTTCAATGAATTTTAGAAATCGTCGTTTTTTTAACAAAATAATTTAAGAACTGAACTTTTAGTTGAGTAATAATTTAAATACCAAGTCGATAATTTAATATATGGTACGTGAACTAAATTAATTAGCTTTATAAAATAAAATCCTAAATTTACATGTTTTCCTTAAAAAAAAAAAAAAAAAAAAGGTTATCATTTTTACAATCAATAGGTTTCTTTCGAAAAAGCAAAAAAAAAAAAAAAGTTGTGTAGATGTGGAGTATGTCGTTGTAGTACCGAATCACATGTGACTACAATCACTAAGGACTTCTCCGCAAGCTGACACTTGTCGACATACTACCAACTGAACTCACATATGTCGCCACCATATGTAGATGTCTGTCAACGTGCAAGTTGGCTCCAAATTAGCTGCACGCTGAGGGTTAAAAAGAAGAAATGCAATACTTTCCGGATCCCTTCTACCAAATCCACAAAATCCAATAATCTTTGCCATTGAAATTTGATCTAATGGCTAAAGTTGTTATAACTTCTAAAGGGGTCTCCTGTTTGAAACTGTTGAATCAAATTTTAATAGTTCGGATTATTGGACTTGATGGACTTGGTGGAAGGCATCCGCATAGGATCCCTTTCCTTAAAAGAATACCAATTCAAAATGTTGAGAAAGAAATTACACGTTCTTGGGAAGAGAATTTAAGTAAGTTGGATATTTTTTATGTTATCGATTGATTTTACGGTAAAATTTTAACTTTTTTTCTTCACAAAATGCTAAAAGAAGAAAATCATGCAATTCTTGGTTTGAAAATTGGCAACCCAAATAATTTTCAATTCACGATTTAGGCCTCGAATTACCAATTAACGATCTGATCGGTGCTCCATATCCAAAACCTTAGCTCCTCTTATCACCCAATTCGATCAGGAAGCACATCTCACGTAATCTGTTTGATAGGTATAATATATATGCCTGTAAAAACTCACAGACTATAAAAATTATAATCCCAATTAGAGCATCTCCAGCAGTCAAGGCAGAAAAAATTGGAGGCAATTGCAAGGAAGGCAGGAGCCCTTGCGTTGCAACTGCCCTGCCTCCACAAGTCGTGAAAGTTTAGGGACGAATTCTAAATTTTACTCTGATTTTTTATTTACGTGTTAGCGAAAGAGCTTTATTTTGACTCCAATAAATGGTGACGTTGGATGGTATTTTATTAGGTTAGTTCATTATATGCGGTTTAACTCATATAATTTTTAATTTTTAGTATATATGAGTCCATTCTTAACTAGTAGGAATCTCGTTTCACTGTAGTAAAAACTAAATGATAGGGCCTTCATAGGACCCTCTCTTATTATGGTTATAGGAGGTCTGAGTGAAAACATAGCCTCTTCTTTACTAGTTTATTCTTATCATGTTCTTGCTATAATAAACTAGATCTCTGCTAAGAAGATGTTAATATATGGTCCATTAATATAGTGCATTCATACAGAAAAAATTAAAATAAAAAATTGATACAACTCATTTCTAATATGAAAAATAAAATAAATTAAATTGTGCAGAGTGTTTATTTCAGAGATAGTTAATTATGGCCTTTTGTTTGACGATACACGGCATAGTCTTCAAAGCTTCAAGCAATGGAAGGTTTCGTTTGGTCGAAGGGACAAAAACAGAGTGGCCCATCGCCTTGCAAGGTTTAGTTTAACCATCGATCACCTATTTTCTTGGTTTGAAGCACCTCCTAATGTAATTTCTGATGTATTATTGGAGAATAGTACTAGTAGTTAATTTTGGTGCAGGACACTCTTTTTCCCTTCGATCGGGTTGAAAGCCCCAACAAGATTTTTATTAAGGCCTGCTGTAAGCACCCTTTCCTCGATTTTGTACGTATTTCACTATTCAATGAATATCGTACTTCATCTCAAAAAAAAAAAAAAAAAACAAAAAGATTTCACCATAGCAGCGGCCTCATCTTTCTCAATAGGTCCGAGATTTCAAACTTCTGACCTATTAGGGAAGATGAGGTTGCCCACCTTCCTAACCTTAACATAGCGGAGCCCATAGTCAGCCCAAATTTGATCCTGTAAAACTTTGCGATCGACATACTACCAGCACTATCAGCCAGTTTCTGGTCATGCTCTTTTAGCATTGCCATTGCCAACTCCGAGTTGGACACTACGACGTTCAGTGTGAATCCAATCCACACTGATAAGATAGGCCTAAATACTTGGGCCACGCAGTGTGGGTTTATGTCGAAGAGGTTTCCGACGATCGGCCACCGATTGTGGACCGGGTGGGAGCTTGAATCTCAGCCTCCGGTAGAGCTTGTATGGAAGGAAGATCAGGAGGACGATTGATGAAATGGGAAGCAATAATAGTCCATGGAGAGCCACGTCACATAATATAAGAAAAGGCTACTTCGGACATGCAAATGCTGGAGTTGGAAATTTGCGTCGGCGATCCATTTGAGCAAGTGTTGTGTATTGGTCAGAATATTTTGTGTTGTTCCAATTTTAGCGGATGTTTTTGCAAGGATTAATTATGAGTTTGTTTGAATGTACTTTTAAAATGACTAAAAATGTTTTTGGTGAAAATGTTTTTAGAACCAATCTTTAAAAATGCAAATGAATCATAAAAAAACACTTAATTGGTGTTTCTTGCATAAAGCACTTCAAGTGCTTTTGGAACCTAAAACAATTTTCCTAAAAGCACTCTCAGTCATTTTAAAAGCACATCCAAACAAGTCATATGTTTAAAACAAATAATTATGTGTTCATCCCTAGAAGGGCAAATAACTTGATATTTTAATTTCCATGTGGACTTCCAGTTTTGTATTAACACTAATACCGTTGATATCGTTAGTTTCGAGCAACAGAAACAAGCTGCGTCTCATTCTGATGTCCTTGAATTTGTTCTACTTCTCAATTCAAACAAAAGATTTCAAGATTTTCATAGATTCAAGTATGGCGAATGTACTCTTACGAGGGTAAGCTCAATAACAATTACCTCTGTCAAAATATCACGAAAAATATCATGGTTCGTCAAACCAGTACAAAACTCATCTACGTGAAGAGAAATATAAGGGTATTTCCGTAAACTCCCACTGGATTCATCCAACCTGCATGGTGCACCTAATTGCTAGAGCGCAAACTTCATTGGTCACATCTTCTAGCAAGGACTCTTACCACTGTTGCGAAAATCGATCATATATAACGGCTCTGCAGGGATGGAGCTTTCTCATCAGTCTCTGTAGCTGCAGACTCTCTCAGGTAATCAATTATTTAATATATAATATATAGTCGCTCATCTTGTTCAAGTCTCTTTTTTGGCTAAACGTCCTCTAGATTTTATCGACTGTATTTCAAAGTTTAGTTTTTAAATTCAATGTTAAGTTTTACTTAATATTTATATCATATCTTCAGATTTTGCAATGAACGAATTAAGAAAGAATATATCTGGAGAGATATCTTTAACTATGAAGCTTTTTGGAATGGAAGGGATAGGAAAGAAAAAAGACCTCAAGTAATCTCATTCAAAGTTATCACTTTTACAATCAATAGGTTTCTTTTTCTTTAAGAAAAGAAAAAGAAAAAGAAAAAAAGAGTTGTATGCATGTGGAGTATGTCGTAGCAGTACTGAGTCACATGTGACTACAATAACTAAGGACTTCTCCACAAGCTGACACTTGTCCACATACTACCGATTGAACTCACACGTGTCGTGACCATATGTAGACGTTTGTCAGTGTGCAAGTTGGCTCCAAATTAGTTTTGTATCACCGCTAATACCGTTGATGTCGTTAGTTTCGAGCAACGAAAACAAGCTGTATCTCATTCTGATGTCCCTGAATTTGTTCTACGTCTCAATTCAAACGAAAGATTTCAAGATTTTCATAGATTCAAGTATGGCGAATGTACTCTTACGAGGGTAAGCTCAACAACAATTTCCTCCGTCAAAATATCACGAAAAATATCCATGGTTCGTCAAACCAGTACAAAACTCATCTATGTGAAGAGAAATATAAGGGTATTTCCATAAACTCCCACTCGATTCATCCAACCTGCATGGTGCACCTAATTGCTAGAGCGCAAACTTCATTGGTCACATCTTCCAGCAAGGACTCTTACCACTGCTGCGAAAACCGATCATATATAACGGCTCTGCAGGGATGGAGCTTTCTCATCAGTCTCTGTAGCTGCAAACTCTCTTAGGTAATCAATTATTTCATATATAATATATAGTCGCTCATCTTGTTCAAGTTTCTTTTTTGGCTAAACGTCCTCTAGATTTTATCAACTGTATTTCAAAGTTTAGTTTTTAAATTTAATGTTAAGTTTTACTTAATATTTATATCATATCTTCAGATTTTGCGATGAACGAATTAAGAAAGAATATATATGGAGATATATCTTCAACTATGAAGCTTTTTGGAATGGAAGGGACAGGAAAGAAAAAAGACTTCAGGTATCTCATTCAAGAATTTTGCTATTTTGTTTTGTATCCTTTTTTTTTTTTTTTTTTTTTTGTTGTCTTGAAGATTTTCTGTCTTGATTTTCCTCAATTTTCACACTGTGGATATCTTTAGGTCCTCTAAAAAGTCCAACACGACACGGCTAGGCTCGTCTTTGACCACCTCTATGATCATCTTCACCCAGAATCCTATTCCCGATCCTTCTTTTTTTGTCTGCTGAACCTCACATGACAGTTTTAGAGATGAAGGGGGAAATATTTGTGTGCGAAGAAGCGAAGCGTAGTCAGCTTGAGTGAAGCAAAGGTCACTTACCATCCCTTTACTAGCTGCAAATTAGTGTCACCCGTTGGGTATTTATATTTTTTTTATGATGTTTTCTCTATGAAAGTGCTTAAAATAGTTTTGTTTCTTCTATTTTTTTATTTATTAAAGTTGTGTTTGTATTTTCAATGCATTCGTTACATCAAATTCCATGAATATGTTACTTACCGTTCTTATGGATTTTTTTATTTTTTATTTATTTTTTCAGTTTCATTACCTTTTCCATTAAAAGTGATATGTGATGAAATGTCACATATTTATAACGGTTTCAAGTTACAAGTATAGGATTCATGTATTTATAATGGTTTAAAGATTACATGGATTTGGAAAACCCTAATTACATGTAACATTTGAAATTCAAAATATAAACAGAAATCAAACAAACGATTACACGCAGCTTTAGCTTACAACAAACATTTGAAATTCAAAATATAAACAGAAATCGAACAAACGATTACACGCAGCTTTAACTTACAACAAACATTTGAAAACAAGTCCTATAAACATGGAATAATTGAAAAGATAAGAGTTCCAAGTGAAGCAAAACTCCTCAAGTCACGTTACAGTAACTGCATGTGGACTTCGTCAAACACCATAGTCTGGCTCGGTGGATTAAATCCGTCATTGTTTGATGCAACAATATATTGCACTAACAAGTGATAGATTTTATCCGTCATTGTTTGATATCCGACATTGTGGCTGAGAGTTGCGCATAGAGGCTTCAGGGCTTCTTGTGAGGGAAGTTCTGTTTGAAATTTTGAAACAGATAAATTTTGGGAGTAAACTTACAAGCACACAGCAAACACATATCATTTAATGATGAAGGTACTTGCGAATTGTGAAGAGTTCAAGGGTATTACATTTTACTTTTCGGATTTGAGTGCAATTGTAACCTTAAACAATATCTTTCAAATATTTCAATTGTATACACAAACTTTTATTTTGTTGCAATTTCATATAACTGTTAGTTAAACCATTAGCTTGACTCGTTGCTGCAGTGGCTGGGTGGCAAGGTCGTTCAGCTGTCGATGTCGAAGGTATCAATCAGCGCCATGCTGTGTCTCAAGATTTGGGAATCATATATTTTGTTTTCAAATTATTGGTTGTGTAAATTTCAACTTTGATAATCTAGAAGTATTAGGATTGGGAGGGGGAGATTTAAGAAGGGGGAGGATTGACATGGCTGTACGGAATGATTGGTGGTGGTGGACACAGAAGAGATGGGGATGGAGGTCTCGGGTGGGAGAGGAGGGGTGGATCCTTATTTTGTTTTAATTCAAATTTTTGTTTAAATTGATTTTTAATGACCAATTATTTTTTCTGTGCCATGTCATTAAATATGTGACTTGTACATTTATCATGTCATTCTTTAAAGCTTAGTGTCAAATTAATGATTTAACTAATAGATGTGTGAAATTTTAACAAAATAAAAGTTTGTCATGAAATCTATATATTATAAAAATATTATATAAAATTGCAATTGCATTCAAATTTGAAAGAATAAGATGTAATTTACCTAACATTTTAAAAAAATCTGTAATATTTTACAAGATTTGATCAACCATAAAAATAAAAAATAAAAAGACAAAATAACCAAAATACCAAGACGGGACAAAAAAAAAAGTAAAAACTAAAAAGAATATTCGCCTTCTAGAGCTTACAAGGGTCGGTCAAAAAATTTGTTAATAGACCGAGTCAACATCCAAACCCAATCAGTCAACGCGTCAACCGCTCAGTGCGTCCGCCGACTCCGCCTGTCTCCGCTGTGTATATCGTGATTTATACTATCCCCCAAAAACGTCTTCGCCGCGTCCAAGCTCGGGAAATAAGTCGGCTCCAGAAATATCCGACTCAGCGAGTCACAAGTCTCCGGACTCACCACAACTCGGTTCCCCTTCGCCTCCAAGCTCCCCATCAACACCACCAGCACCTGCTTGTACACGTAGTAGAAACGCTTCAGCGCCGACTCAATCGCCTGAAGCGCCTGCAGCACGTGGATCTTCTCCGAGCCGAAGTCGGAGTCCGAACCGGCCTTCTTCTCCGAGTACAGCCTCATCGCCGCCTCCTGAATCCGCGGCCCACCCTTGGGGTCCACCTCAACCCCCAATATGAACGGCACCTTATGCCTTAGTTCCTTGCAGAGCTTCGTCACTTCCACGAGCGCCTTCGATCTGAAGCAAAACGACTCCGTATCGTCCACCGTCTTGATCCGCAGCTGATTCTTCAGCCTCAGAAAATCGGCCGGGTCCATCAGAAGGTGGAGATCCTCTATCTCCGCCAGGAGCTTCCATATTCGTTCGATCACGTAACAGTCGCTCGCGGCCTTTTCGAAGTCTCGAGATTCGATGCGGCTCGTTACGCGCTTGAGAAGCTCCCGGCAAACGTGGACCCACGACTCGAGGACCTGGTGCGTGGCGTACACCGTCTGGTTCTCGTAGTTATCGACGTGGGCGTCGTACGGGCTCTTCCTCAGCGTATACAGCTCGCTCGGCTTGCAAACGGCGTCGTAATCCAGGTTCGGTTTCCCGGCGAGGTTCGGCTCACCCAGACCCAGCGAGTACGGACAGTTGTTCATCTCGCACTCGATCGAGTACAAGATCTTCTGCGCCATCCCTTCCGATTTGTGCCACGTGGCGAGCCGCGGCAGCAAACTAGCCTCGCTGATGCGGCTCACCACCGTGTGCTCCCCCGAACTCCACACCTCCGCCATGCTCCCGTCGCGGGCCAGCTCCCCATTCGACGTGCTGAGATCGACGATCGGCGCCATTCCGCGCGTCTCGCTGTCTTCCTCATCGTCCTCGATCAACATCGCGATGAGCTGTATCTGGCTGGTAGTGAGCGACTCGAGCCGGCGCTTCCACTCGCGCCGGTTCGAGTACGGTCTGGGATCGGACAAAACAGTCGAGACGAACCGGAACGTGATTTCGAGAGCTTGAACAGCCGGTTTGAGAACCGACTCGTTCTTCCAAGAGGGGAAGTCGTGGGAGCTCCAGAGCTGTCGGAGCTCAGGGAGGCGGAGGTAGTGCTCGTAGGTGGAGCAGGACATATCGGAGGCGGCCAAAATGTCGGTCTGGACTTGGCAGGCGGCCCGAAACGAACCGGGAACCGAAACGTGGAGCTTGTTGGAGAGCTTGGGGGATTTGCTGGGCATGTTGGAGGAGACGATCTTTGCTTTCCAATCTAAATCAACCATTTTTCAGAAGAGAAACCGTTTTTGACAATGTTTGTATGTTTTTGAGAATTTTGGATTTAGGTTTTGAGTTGCGTTTGAACTGGATGAGGAGGGGGAAGGGGTATTTATGGGGCAGAGGAAATTGAAGAGAAGAAAAGGCGTGTGGAATATATGGGGCATGAAGAACGAGGAATTTGAAAGTCGTGGATTTGAAAACAAAATTTAAAAAAAAAAAAAAAGAGTCGGTTTTTAATATTTTTGTTTTGTGGACACATGAAGCTTATCCATATCACCAAACGACTAACCAGTTACCGATACGGTGTGTCCGTAGCAGCGTAGCTTCTTAACAACCAAACGAATACTAAATAAAAATACAAAAACAAAATAAAAAAGGAAAAAGTCGGTTTAATTTTTAACTGTATTCCGCTATTAGTATTACATTGGGTTGTGTTTTTACACGGAAATATTTTTGCTCATCATTTTTAAATAATGGTAATACTTATCATTTTATTTATTATCGTTAAATAAGATTAATTTTTAAGATTTATATAGTGGGTAGACACAAATTTTTAACATTAAACTCATCTAATGTTAATAGATAAGGTGGTGAGCAATACTACCACTTGAGGGTTGTGAGAAAAAATACATTTTTTTTCTTGCATGTAAGTGTGAGATTTTAGTTTTAATATTGTGAATAATAGTTCAAATTGAATATATTTCTCTACCTTATTAGTGTAGACATATCGTTGTCTAAAAGTAAAAACCCAAATTTAATACCATCTCGTTATGTTATTGTTTTATTTAACTGTAACACGCATTTTTTTTTTCCTTGTAGATATATTCTTAAAGTGAGACATATCAATCTTATGATATATTTTTATTATGCTTGAAATCAGTCACAGATGTAGATTGAGACTAATGTGGACACCTAGAATTTGGAAAATGTACAAATGCAAATCTTCGAAGGAGTAAAGGACCCTCTGAATGTTTAATATGGGTCATGTTTGTGCCACCAAAATGTTTGTTGTAATCAGGTTGCGCCGACAACACTCAATAAATTCACTCATTAGACATATAAGTTGACATATGCACAATTCGGTTTAGCTGGTGATAACAAGTCCAAAGTGTTCAACAAGATGCACTTTTTTACAAGCTATACACCTGTTTCTATATAAAACTTGAACTTTTAGTGCTGGAATTGTCCAAGATTCGAGTTCTGAAATTTTCACTACCTGTAATAATAATAATATCTAATAATGTTTGTAATGCATATAACTTCGTTCGTTTCAAATGGACCTAAAAATAGTGTGGAATGTTGAAAGTTTGACTTTAGTCAACGTTAAGCGACGTTGTCCATCTACTATCTACTAAATTGCTTTCATATTGGGTTTTTTTTTTTTTTTTGGAACTTTAACGAAAAACTCCCGGTACTGTTCACTTTAACGAAAAACCATATTTTTACACTAAAAAGTCAATCATGATACTATTCACTTTACCTTTTATTTTGTTCTTATTGTTAAAACTCAAAGTTTTTAAACCATTTTTATTAGTTTTTTTTTTTCAATTTTCATTTGTTTTTAAAATAACACGTTTTATTTCTGTATCCAACTATACACCCAACTGTCTAATTTAATTGACAACTTTTAGCTTCCCTTAATTGGTAACCATACCTACAATATTGATTTACGGCGATACATGTACCTTCTTTTTGTAATAGACAATTTTTTTTAGTAAAGAAAAGTTGAGGCGGTGATTGGTTATTTTTCACCATCAGGGTATACTCATAATCTTAAGGTAGGATTTATTCTTGGCACCTATCTATTAGCTGTAATTTTTATGTATTTATGTAAAAATTTACAAATTATGCACCAATAAAGAATGTAGACAGCGAAAATCAAACTTTGATGAGACGACACATGACAGAGCTCTTACTAAATGAGCCAACACTCATTGGCTGTAATAGAAAATTCTCACTCCATCAAGTTTCTATATTCCCTTTCGACAAGAAAAAAAGTTTCTGTATTCCCTTATATCGGCTTTGTTCTCTTTTTGAACAAAATAGTGGCGTACCCTATGAACCTTCACCATTCCCTCAAATTACTTTGACTTTGGGTTGTACGGACAAAAAAAGTTAGAGAATAAGATTTCATGTCCGGTCATAGATAAATAATAAATTCATAACATATAAAAGTTGCAATCTCTAACATCACCAAGGTCTTTAAAATAAAACTCAACACCTAGTAATGGACAGTTAAGTTGAGACAATATCGATATTATTGATAGTAGACTTGCATAAGCCTACAAATTTTATTATTGTATCAAATTAGGGCATACTTTTGACACCTCATAAACCAGATTTACTGACCACAAATTTGTAATTTGCAAAGTTTTAGATAAGTCGAATCAATTTTTTTTTTTTGTGGTTAATAGTTGTAGCCAACTTTCGACACCTCCTAAACCAGATTTACTGACCACAAATTTGTAATTTGCAAAGTTTTAGATGAGTCGAATCAAATATAATATAATATATCATATTTATTTTTTTGTGGTTAATAGTTGTAGCCAAGTTGTAAAGAAGACCATTATTTTATTCGAGTTCCTTCTTTGGATGCTTCGTGGGTTGTCCCTTCTCTAAAATTGGTTGTCATCCAAAAATTTTGAGTAGAAGAAAATGTTTGTCGACATTTCTCGATTGGTCAACAAATCTAAAGAAGGCGACATGAGTTTGTAGCCAGAATTTACGAAACCATGCCCTTGTCGGTTAAGTTGGGATAGGGATTAGGAGAAGGGACTCAAAAATCTGTCCGGACATTTCGGGAAGCGGAAAGAAAACGACTGCAGCCGACTCCCCCCAATTTTATACCACGGCCTTTTAGTCCGCCGCTTCGCATTGGATTAAAGCCGAATTAGTCTTTACAAACGCCAACTGCATATGGAAGAGCATTCTGGATAGGATGGAACAGTTTGGACTAATTTGATTAGGGTTTTGGTTTCTTTTGTAATTACTTGATGCTCATGTCCATATAAAGTTAGGATTCCTTTTCCGAAGACTGCGAGGAAAATAAAGAATATCCGAATTTTTCAGAAAATTATTTGTTAGGTTGGAATAAGTTTTTGAGCAACCAAATAGAGAAGTTTGTTGCTCCTCTAATAAAATTTTGTAGCATATTGGGATTATTTGTTAGGAAAAGTAATGAAAAAGGCTTGAAAATTTTGAATTTTAACGATAAGGATAAAATAAAAGGTAAAGTGACTATGATTGATTTTTTAGTGTAAAAATGTGGTTTTTCGTTAAAGTGAACAATATCGGGTGTTTTTCATTAAAATTCTCTTTGTTGTTTGGTGCAGAATTTGAAAATTGAAATCTTGCAATACATCGAAAATGGTGTCAAGAAAATGTACAATTCATATATGGTGACATGCAAGCGCGAGCTGAAGTTTTAAAAGGAATGAGAACAACGAGAGTCAAAATTAAGCCGAAAATGTGCAGTAAGCTCATGTACCGTCACACCTATAAGTCTCAACCTCGTGTATGACAAAACACCTTCTAAATATTAAAGAAATCTCTAGGGTTTGAATTTTGAACGATGGATTTGGGTGTTTGCATGTTTTGCATTGCACTCAAAGGATTCGAACTTACCTATGTCATTTCCAACATTGTACGTTTCACATTTGGTAGTGAAAACGAAGTGGAAAAGCAAAAAGAACATTCATGGTACTGTTCATTTTTAACGAAAATGACATTTTTACTCTAAAAAATCACTTATGATACTATTCACTTACAACAATTTTTTTTATTATTTTGATTAAAACTCAAAGTTTTTAAATTTTTTTTATTAATTTTCCTTATAATAAAATTACGCAGCCAAACTGACGGACCTTACATTACATTTACTTTATACATACATATCCAATCCAGATGACTCATAATATTTAACCCGAAATAAACCAAGTGGCCGTGGCATTGCATTCTTCAATTCAAATTATGGGTATGCACTGTACGTCCTTCTTCCCGTTGGGGACTGTTTGGATAACTCATAACAAGAAGAGGTAGTGCAAGAGGGTTACAAGGAAGGAGGACGCTGCGACGATTGCGACGGCGTTGCCCCCTACACTACAAACATCAATGCATTAATGAGGACATGCTTAAACCATCTTTGTTGAAAATGTGCACTAAAGATGGTGTTGCATGACCCAAGTATATTGCTTGCCTCCGCATTCCTAGAGGACACCAAACCATATGTCGCCATCAGTGGCTAATCACTCTCTTTAACTTCAATTCTGTCCTTTTTCCGCTCCTTTTCCAAATCCAATTCAATTAATTGAGAGATATTTTAGCGTCTCGAACATGTTATTGTACAATTGAAGAGATATTTGATAATAAGTTTTTGTTCATTTGTACAATAATATGTGATGTTCATTCTTGTATTCTGAGAACACTAAAAAATCTCTTATCCCCAAACAAGTTGGACTTGGATTGGATCATATCCCCCGCGTTTACCGCCATCAACTTCTGCCAATCCCACCGCCTTCAACTAGCCACGCGTCCGCTACCCGCTGGCCCACCAAAGCGAGACTCAATCTAAGTGCCTTCCAACTCGGCGACGCTTTTTGGTCGCCAACCAAATCACGCGGGGTTAACCATGTGAGACGTGCCCCCACCTCCCTACACGTGGTGTGGCGGTCACGTGAGCTACCCACTTCACAGGTGCGCGGGACACGTGGGATCATCACTGTTGTGCGGCGGTGCCTAACAAGCCACTAGGATGCAGCCATGTTGGCCGTACAGTAGTGGTGGTGGTGGAGTTGTATGATCCGACGACGGGTGCAGTTGGGATGGGTATGGTTAGTTGGCTTAGCCGTTAAGTTCTCGTGCACGTATGGTAGTCTGGATATGCCCACCCCATCAAAAGCAACCAAAAGCCAATAAAAGTTTGGTGTTTAATTATTAAAAAAAAAAAAAAACAATTGGACGTAAAATTGGGTCCTTGTATATGCACTCAACATACACAGAATTTGCAAACCAAGCGTAACCATATTATTTAGAATTAATTTACTCATTTTTTACATCAGAGTTTGAATTTATTTTTCGAGTAGAATGTGTATTAGATGTGAAGTATATTAGAAGTAGACAGATCATCAGAGGCGTAGATAAAAAAAAAAAAAAAAAGTAACTTCAAGTTAAAAAGGCTCATGCTTTGCAAGAGTCGAGAAAAACATTTATTTCATGTAACCCTATCCTTGATTTTCAAAAAGATTATTTCCACAATTCGAAAGTGTGATTTTTTAATCAGAAAAAGGTAACTTTTCTGTTGCAGTGCAGGATTCATTTAAAATGAAGTTGAATTAATCAAGCAATAAGCTATACGGTGTTGTTTAGTTAGATTTAAGAAAGTCGGCCGGTTTTCGATATGGATAAATGTCCAACAGCTTATGGTGGGATAAACAAGAGCTCACGAAACGAGTAGATAGTTGCAATCGTGAGTGCATGTAACCATTTTTATTAGGAGCCAATAATACAAGCACAAAATTGTATTTTATTTATTTTTTAATATCTAATAGATACTTTTGCCGTTGATGTTGCTTTATTTGACCTTGGGAGGAAAGTCAATTGTGGGCTAGGAGTGGTTTCCTAGCAAGGAAGCATGCTTTGAGGCAGAAAGTGGGGGATTATTCGCTATCATGCACCGGATGCTAAGGATTGCCCCCAACTTTATCCACTTCTTTAGATAGGATTGAATCGGAATCTATGTAAGACGTTATAAAAAATGTTACCTTCAGTTGTTCATATTCCATCGTACCAAGTTAAAAAAAAAGGTGTTGGCGATGTTATTGTAGTTTTTTAAATATATCTAATATTATAATTCAAACGTCTCAAACAATAAATAAAAAATTACTGAAAAAATAAAAAAATGCGTTATGAACGAAAATATCTGTGAATAGTAAAAGTAACATATTTCGAGATTGTAGCTAGGTCTAGAACATTTTAATATTCTTAGTTTCTAACTAGAAGAAACTAAGAAAAATATGAAGTGATTAGTTGGATGACCAACGTCAAAGAAAAAGATTAGGTCGACCAATTTTCTAGCCATCAGTTTGCCTAAGTCCACGATCACGTTGTGTGACTTAGAATTATACCAACAAAATAGCACCGTTACAAATCAACTCAAAAGAAAACAAATTGACCTCCATTCAATTATATGCCATTGTAGCTCATTTTTATTAGCTCTTTGAGCATCATTATGAGAAAGTTTTCGGATTAACGGTCAGAGTGTTCACATAGTGTTACTAATTCATATGTTATAATACTAAACTTTCTTTAAAATCAATTAGCAATAGTTAAGGTGTCATCTAAACGTGGCAAAAGGGTCGTATTTGTCGTGTTCGTGTCGTTTTTAGTGTCATATTCATTAGTTTATGGGTTGTGTTGTGTCAAACCTGCTATCTTAACGAGTCCTTAACATGTGACCTAGTAACGACCTGATTCGTTAACAGGTCGTGTCGTTTCGTGTCGGATTGACACGTCAAGCAAGAAATTGTTATATCTAATGTATAGATCTAGCAGACAATATCTTACCAGATTCTTAACACATAACCGGACTCGTTAATGAGTTCTTAACGGGAAACCCGATAACTTCCCAACTTGTTAATGAGTTCATCTGAAATTTGTTATTTTCATGTTGTTTTATATTTGATTAACGGATCGTGCAACTATTTATTATATTAATAATAACGAAACTTATATGATATAACATGAATAAACTGATAATACTCCACGATGGAAAAGGTCAAATTATTAAGATAAAGAATCACTTCTATAATGGTATCGACATTATTATCTGAAATTGATCGTTGAAAACAATCAAACCATTACAAAACAGAACAATGTTTTTGTTCTTAAAATGCTTAGCGTGCTTGGATAATATTACACGGATGATAACAATATCCCAAACCCAAGTCACAATTCACAAAACCATTTTTTGTCCCATCAATCATCATAGTGCACGACAAGCAACACCAAAAGATTCCCAGCACAAGAAATTTGGAACAAAGATTATAACTTTGCACCCCGCGACGTGCACAACTCAAACTCATACAAGATTAGCGCATTAAACTTTAAACACCAACGTCATTAATCAACCACTTGCCACTCCTAGATTAAAAACCTCGTTCTAGTTAAGATTAAGATTTTTTTTTTGCGTGGACATTTTGTTGGTTGTTCATGCTTCTTGACTCATAACCAGTATTTAAAATATTCACGAAATTGTTGTTATTTTTATCGAAATATCTAAAAAATCAAGTATCGAAATATCTAAAAAATCAAGTATGTATCGAAATTGTTGTTATTTTCTTTCGTGTTATATTCACGAAATTGTTGTTAGTTTGTAGGGGAGTAAAATGCAAACTTCAACCTACATAGGCAGGGTACAGAAAAATCAATAAATTTCGATACATTTACCGATTCACGAAAGAAAATATGTAGGAAGCGTTACATATTTCAAAATTTTGAACTTTTTTTATTTTTGAGAAGTGTTTCTCTAATTTTGACTAGATCTAAATGAGTTGATATACTCAGCAATTACAAATTTTCATAATTTTCGTTGAACGCAACCGATATTGACATCGATATATCCAACAATATTTTCATATACGTATGAATATTTCACCTACATCAAAATAAAAGGTAAAGTGAATAGTATCATAATTGATTTTTTAGTGTAAAAATATGATTTTTCGTTAAAGTGAACAATACCGAAAACTTTACGTTAAAGTTCCCTTTAAACAATACTCATGACCTACCCCACCTCCATAAATCTCAAAAGCATATTAAAATAATAATGTATTGAGACTAAAAGGGTCTGAATTGATTAATGTAAACATTAATTTAAGGAAATAAGGACCAGCGTGCCTGCCCCGTTCGTGGTTTATGTGGATAGACATTACGTGAGGGGATGACCACCGTTGTTCCTGTCTTTTGCAAGTCAAATGATCATTAAAAAAAAAAAAAAAAAAAAAAACAGTAGCATGGGGCTAAGGGGACCAGAGGGACCTAATATTGGGAAAGATTGAGCCATGAAAGGAGCAAGCTAACCCTACCTTTGCACAAGTTCATCACATTATGTTCTTCGTCAGTCTGCATCTTAAAATTCAAAATTCTAATGATATACGAGATGTTGCAGATGTCGATTCAGCCAGTTACTAGGATAACATACAGACCCCCTTGTACACGATATCGATACCCGAGACTCCAATGAGAGCTTAGTCTATGTTTGCAAACAGTTGAAGCAGAACGTGTATCAGAGTATTGTCAACTGAAGATGGATAGTGGGACCACAGGGGTTGACCTGCCTAGCTAATCATCTTCCCATCTAATCTGTGCAATTAGTTGGGACTTTGTTATCGTATCACCAATTTAGTACCAGAAACTCATAAAACTAAAACATAATGTATTTCATTCTCGAAAGCATTTATACACACTACCAAAAGACCCCTATCACACCTTCGTGTACTTGTAAAATAATAACTTTAGGATCATGGATCCCTTTCATCAAATCTACTCAATCGATCAATTCGAGCTCTTAAAATTTAATTTAACGGCTACAAAAATAAGACTCATTTGAAAGTTATAATAACTTTAGCTGTTGAATCAAATTTCAAATGTCCCGATTAAGTGATTAAGTGAATTTAGCGAAAATGATCTGGAGATGATCCATTTCCTAACTTCAAGTCACATTTGGTGGACTAGATTGGATAAGATTTGATATTTTGGACTGGTTAGGCTAGGATTAGATGGGATTTGATATTTTGGACTGGTTAGGCTAGGATTAGATGGGATTTGATATTTTGGACTGATTAGGCTAGGATTAGATGGGATAGGTTAGGCTAGGTTAGGCTATTCGTCTACTGTTTGGTGTGGACTAACACAATGGGCTTAGGATTGGATTGAAAATCACTCGACCCACCCACCCACTCATCGACCACCACCCAACCCACGCTGCTCTTAACCCACAACCCGTCTAGACCAAAACCCCTGACCCATGACACCGGCACACGGCAGACCCACGGCAGCGCTCCAACCCAACAACATCGGGGCTGCTCACGTCGAGATTTGGAGAAACAGAGGTCCACGCCGTCGGTGCTGCTCTGCGACAACCCAGCAGCCTGGTTGGGGGTTTTTGTCGTTGGATTGGGAGCGCAGCGGTATGTAGATTGTGATGAACGCTAAGATTACCGCCATGTTAAAGTAGGCTGATGCGTGCCAACGAGTCCCTTCTAATCCATTAGGTTCGGAGATTCAGACAGTTAAAATTTGATTTAATAGCTAAAATTATTATAACTTTTAAAGTAAGTTCCTGTTTATAACTGTTGAATTAAATTCCAACTATCCAGATCATCAGACTTAATGAATTAGGACGATCCCGGAGGAGACATTGGTATGATAATGACGGGCAAAAAGAAATGATAACAGAAAGAGTGGATGAAAATGAACGACGCTGCTCCTGGTCGCCGCCTGTTATTGCCTCGCGAAGAAGGGATTTTGTAACACGTGTAATCTGGGCTAGATAACACTACGCAAATGCAAGAGGCATTACCAAGTGCTTTTCCAAAAAGCACTAAAAATTACTTACTGTAGTCTCAGCCTGAAAAATTCTCAACAGGTTCTTGACACCACTAAATAAATGGTACACAACATAAACTAACTAAACATTATATTAATAAACAAAATATCCAACACACTACTACCAAAAACATTATATCCGACATTAGAAAAATTAAACATGCCCGGCAATAAACTAAACCACGCAAATGTGAATTTCCACTCTCAAGTTCAGCTATGAACCATAGCTTCTTAATCATCAAACAAACTGAAACCCATTTCCTCATCGGATTCCTCTTCGGGCTCGGGCTTCTTCTCTTCCTCCTTAGCAGCAGCTGGAGCACCTCCGGAAGCAGCAGCAGCAACAGGGGCTGCAGCAACTGCAAACTTGCTTGGATCCTGCATTGTTAACCCACAATTAATCACTTGCCAACAAGAATGAACTGAAACGAGCAATGACGAAAAGCAAATGGACACAAACAGTTGAAAAATAGCACAATACCTTGAGAAACTCCTTGACCTTCTCTGCTTGTGGGAAGGAATATTCGGTGGCAATAGAAACTGCCAATACGTTCTTGTAAGCATTGAGGAACATGAGTGGTGCTGCTGCCAGGGTGGGGTATGAGATGGCCAATGCCAATGAAGTAACCATCGAGACACCAGAAGCAAACTTCTCCATGAGATCATCCTCAGTCAGATCAAGCACCTGTGGGCTGAAGACGGAACCATTGTCATACACCATCTGGACAACAAGACCATATGAGAATGGCCTGATTCCAAGCTTGGCAAGTAGGGCAGCCTCAGAAGAGCCAACCTTATCTCCCTTCTTGATAAGTTCAACAGGGGTAATGATTTCAACAGTACCCTTGTTAATCTTGGTGGGGATGTTGAGCACCTGAAATGCGTAACATACCAAGTCAGAACTACCACACCCACAAAAAAGTAATCACCATTTATTGTGAACGATTATTTACACACCTGGAAGAAAGAGGTCTGAGATGGGTCAAGACCAGTGTTACCAGGAGGAACCACCACATCAATTGGAGCAACCAAACCAACACGAGCAGGGGCTCCAACCTACTCAATTCAAAATTAAATACAGCTAGCAATTAGATAGATATAGTAAAACACAAACAAAATGGGATCGATTGCAAGATTAACAAAAAAATATCATGAGGCAAAC
Source organism: Pyrus communis (assembly GCF_963583255.1). NCBI lineage: Eukaryota > Viridiplantae > Streptophyta > Magnoliopsida > Rosales > Rosaceae > Pyrus > Pyrus communis. The sequence continues at coordinate 24,180,834 of NC_084807.1, forward strand.
TAAACCCATGTATAATCATCTAAGTCAAAAAAAGATGTCACCTTTTGTTAAGGTATACTTGAGAAGAAGTAACTCTAGAATAATTTTTGAAAAGTTTTTTTTTTTTTTTTCTGAAAAATGTAGGTATCATGGGCATGCCCAAGTAGTAAAAGCAATGATACTGCTCCACAAGGCGATGGAATATGACAACACCGTCAACGGAGGAGCTCCCAACCAAAGCAGGGAGGACCATCGACATCAACAGCAATCTATATGCGACGTTTACTTAGGGAATATAAAGGCATAAGTAACCTGCTCGTTAACTGCCCAGTTAGGGATGGATCAATCTCCCCCATCACAAATTCAAAACGAAACCATCAAAGTTTGTAGAGAAAAGAGAATCTTCTTAAAATATTAAAAAACCTAAAGATATGAAGAAAAAAAAGAGCCAGATTTTGCTTATAAGCATAGAACTGAGATACAGAGGTGCAGACTAAAACCCTGGTTAGCAGAAAATCAGCGCCGAGTCTAGCCCAATTGTACCAACGTATCATGTTCTATTATACAATAAGCAATACAAAACATTACAAATGAGATGCAAAATAATAATAATAGCATGAACTCAAGCATACACAACAGACCAAAATGCTTAACCATGTACATAATCATATTTGAAAGTAAATGGTCTTGTTGGATTTAAAAACATTCAAAAACAACAAAACCAGCATAATTTTACTCTTACGGGTAATTCAACAAATTGGGTTTCGTATCGATCATAAATACACTAAATTTCATACCAATTTGAAATCTACACAACAAACAATTACATATTACAGTTTCACATAACACAATACGCATCTTAAATCACTACAACCACTAAAACGCATTAACATTGATAATATCATGAATTCAAACAACGAAAAAGGAAATTGAATTCGGTTACCTTGTACTTGCCAACCTCTTCGCTGACTTCCTTCAAATCACCCTTTGTGAAAATCAGACCGACGTTGCCCTAAATCCCAAAAACAACAACAAATCAGAAAACCAACTCATACAAACAAATCAGCAACCACAAATGGAGCCAAAAAACGTACCACAAGGAGAGGGACGAGGTTGAGGTAAGCACTGTTGCCCGTCTTCTCCGCATGGATCCTGACGGACCTTTTCATCATCGTGTTCTTCCCCATCAGAACGACGGAATCTCCGCGCAGCCCCTTGCGGATGTTCTGGAGCTGCTTGGAGCCGACGTTGTCGGCGGCGACAATTAGGACCTGGCCATACTCGTCGAGGAGGGAGCAGAGCTTGGAATCGTAGGCTATCTTCTTGTCGGCCTTGGAGGGTTTAGGGGCCATTGCGATTTAAGGGAATTAGGGCTTGTGAGATTAGTGGAAATTGGAAGTTTGGGAAAGAGAGCAAGACCAAAATCGAGGGCCAAGACGAAGCGGCGGCTCTGTCAAGGCGGACAGCGACGGTGCCGTCCTTTAACCTCTCTTTTTACTGAAAGACTAGGGTTTTGGAGGAACTAAGAAAACCTAGAAAGCTTGGGAGGCGGGAGGAAGAGGAAAACTGTTGATAGTGAGGGGTTATATAGTGGGGTGGAGGGAAGGAGATGTAAACCTAGATCGGACGGTTGTAAATTAGTTTTGTTTTTTCGATCTGATGGCTGTGATGGATGGGCCGTTTTGGTTTTAGGTAAGAATTGGGCTCATGGAGTCATAGGCCCAAGTGAACTTGACCCTTTAATAGGCCCAAAAATAAGTGGCGAATTCAGCCAAGTTTTCGAACCGGTAGTATTGCATTTGAAGAATAATCTTACCGAAAATTTTACGTGAAAACCTCAGGGCCTGTTTGGGATTGCTTTTGGAATGGGTTTGAAGTGCTTATTGGTTATTGAAGCTCTTTTTAGAAAAGCACATGCACGATGTTTTTTCAAGAAGCATTTTACGGAATTGCAAACCATTAAAAACATGGAAATAGTTGATGGACGTTACGGGGGCTACCAAACAGCTTCAAGGTGTGATGAGTCTGATGACCACTAGAACAGAGATTAGTGCGTCTTTTTTGCATGTCCTACACAGTCCACGCACACGTCTTAGTTTCCTTACGGTTCTACGATATTTGTCCCCTTAGAATATCAACGCTCACGACGAGAACAGGAAGCAGATATTTTCCACAAATGCACAAAGAAAGAAGCCTTTTTCGGAATCCTGCAAAAAGTGTGACCGCACCTGCTCCCTGGTCAACTTCATCAGTTCTTCATGCCTGAAATGCTTGTAGCTTTCAGTCATCTTCTTCCTTTTTAGAAGTGCAACGTTTTCTCCTTTATTTCCGAGTTCGGGATAGCAGGTAACGAGGCAGGATCGGGCCTTCGTCAACTTGGATGATTTCTCAATTAACAAAGACAAGGGGAACTTGCCATCAGGTTTGCTCTTCAAATGGTGTTGAATTCGAAGCCATCACTAAAACTGGATGCAGTTTGCATACGCTCGTTCATGGTCCGTTGTTCTTAATCTGTCTTGTTGGTGTGAGCAGGATTGACAACAACATGGAAGAATCATTGGCAATTGTTGATATTTTCCCGATGATCTTCATCTTCTTGGCTTAAATCTTGGTACCGAAAAACTGAAAAGTGAAAACGTGACAATAGAATTCTTGATGATGGGTTTATTAGGGTTCTTCAACTCCACGTGTAGTCGAGTATTGAAAGTAAAATAGGGTTCTTTGTTCTGCATACTTGACGAGCTTCCGGTATACCCATTTTTCGATTCTCAAATGTAGCTTGTACGAGAATTTATATCATAAAATTTATCTTCTAGCTGAATGTATATCTCAATGTGTTACAGTTTTAGATATATGTCAATTGAAAGAGTTAAAAGGCAACTTAGGCAAGCCTTCAATAATGGTCCAAGCTTTAGTCCAACTCATGTCCTTCATATCTAAAAAATGACTATAAAATTTTGGGTAAACTGCTGATTAATTTATGGATTATCACCTGAGTGAAAATTAGGTTTTAAAACTTTTTTTTTTTCGGTAAAACAAGTCCCTAAATTCATTAAAAATTGCTAATTTCATCCTTACTATTATATTTAAAACTATTATAACCTATTTTTCGTCAACTTAAGTCACGTGACTTGCACGTAACACATATTAGAAGCTAATACCATCACTTCCTTGCCTATATGCCTTTAACGTTGCATATTGGTTGCGAATCTAATTTCTAATTTACCCTTCCAAGTTAACTTTGTACTTTTTTTTTCGAAGAAAAAAAAAAAAAAAAGATAAGTCCTTAAACACATGCAAGTCACATGATTTAAATTAATGAAAAATTTAATAAATTCGCCTTTTTTGGCGAAGCACCTCCAAAACTAGAAAAGTATTTGATTTTTTTTTTTAAATAACCAAGTGCTTGTGAGCATAAGTGCTTCTTGCACAAGCCTTAGGCTCCTACTTGATTGTTAAAGGGGTGATGTTATCCATACATTTATCTCTCACACAACTCTGATAATTTATATCTTTTGACCTTTTTCAATTTATTCGAGTAAACGATCGGAAATTATGAGGATTGTGTGGAAGGTAAAAAGAGGCGTGTGGATAACATCATCCTTATTAAAATTGAAAATTTTGGCCTTTATGGATACGACCTTGGGAGCCACACACATGGTTATGCTACATTGTGAATGTGTTATCTTACGCGACATACTCTAATCAATATCTTGATTACGGCTGATGTGTAAGACAACACATTCACAATAAGATAACAATGCTATCTTATTTAGAGTGTCCGTCTACGAGTGTGATGCCTTATGCAACGCAGATGCCAGACAACCATGCCCAAAACTTCGATTTTTGCTGAAGTGGGAAGGGTAACGGAAGTTAGAGCCAGCAATGAGAGGTCAGAAATAAGGAGAGGGACAAAGACAAGTGAGTTCATGTTGCAGCACAATTTCTGTGAGCGTTAATGGATGCAAAATCGATGGGAGCCATTAATGGCAGACAAAAGACCAAAATTCAAGTCTCCAAGTCCATGATATATTTCATATTAGATTGGGTAGGTGGTGGAAGGTGTCCTTTGAAAAGACTCCATGCTAACTAACACATGGTCCGTGGAATTCGACACTACTAGAGCAACAGGCTCATGTCTCTCCAATGTCAAATTAGATTATCTTACAATAATATATCTTTGGTTACACAGTACAATCTTTGCTTCAATACAATCGACATTGGTACAGCGTTACTCCCTTATTAGCGGACACTTAGAGATAAACTTGTCACATGGTAGTGTAAAGTGTGGAGCAAGAAAGAAATTGTAGGGTTCAAAAGGATGGACCTGGTTGTAGTGGACAACGGACATGTAGGAGATGATTGTCTTATTTAGCATGATTTTTTCTAAATGTATTTAGGGCTTGTTTGGAAGTACTTTTAAAATGATTGAACTAGCTTTTACAACAAAATAAAAAATAAAAAATTTGGGTTCCAAAATCACTTGAAGGTGCTTCCTATTTTTCATGCAAGAAGCACCAGTTATGTGCTTCTTGTAGGAAACACTATGTTTGGATGAACAGATTTAAGATTACTAAAGAATTTTAAAATGACGGAAATTGAAATGACAGGATTTTATTTTCTATAATTTGTGAATTTTCTTGTTTGGTTAATTTAAAAGAACAATGGAATTGAATACGGAATTTGTTATTTTTAAACTCCCAATCATAGAAATTGGGAAATGACACCTATTTACATGGAATTTAAACTTGGGAATTGAAGGTCTTAAATTCCAAGTTCTTTTTCCATGCAGAAATTCTAAATTTCTATGTTTATGAATCCAAACAAGAGAATTGATGCATATCAATTTATAAATTCTGACTTTTATCTAAATTCCAAGTTTATTTTCCTCATCCAAACATAGTGTAAGTGTTTTTTCATGATTCACTTTTAAATTTGCTAAGAATTAGTTCAAAAAATACTTTCACCAAAATCAAAAACGCTTTTAGTCATTTATAAGCACTTCCAAACAAGTCTTAGTATGATTTTGAATTGAATCATTTTGATGGTTGTTGCCTGCTTTGATTCCATTTACTTCACATAGTTTGTTCTTATAAACAGACTTTCGAACTTGAAACTTCTTACTCGTGAATCAAATTAGAGTTTACGTAGAGCAAAATACACACAAGCATGTAAAACTTACAAAGGACTCGTTAATGATATCATGACCTAACAAAAAAAAAAACAGTATGCACTAATACAATTATTAGCATTCCAATATCACTAATTATATGCACAAATTGTAGACCTAATAATAATAAAACCGAATTATTATTCATGCAAATAAAGTTGAAAATATTGGTGGACCAACCAAACGCCCAAATCATATTACATTCAGAATATTCATTACTAAATTTTCAGGCTGATGCAGATCAATGATTAAGCTTTAGCCACATAAACTTGAAGAAGATGATCCAAAACATTTTATATTTACAAAAAATTAATTAAACATATCCAGCAACATTAAACCATCAAATTAATGATTGATTATATATTAAAAATGTTGTGTTTTGCACTCTTTATTTAGCCGATGGAATTTGGTGTGGCCCGGTGAGGCACTTTGGAATGGGTGATGGTGGACATAGTTACGATCATCGGCTTGTCATGCCACTGGACACTTGATTAAGGCATTGCACAATGATCCAAACACTTTGTCGCATCTTCTCAATACAGATACAACAACAATCATAACAATCTTAGAAATGATGAATATTCGAGTCAACGTTCATAGATTTGGGTCCAACATTAATAATTAATTTCTATCATTGATTAAATTTTATTTCCAACGAGAGGTTAGCAATTTTTCTCATTCGAGCTGTATTGTAATCTAACTAGAAAAATGACTTTTACATAGTTTTTTTTTTAGATAATTAGATATAAGATTAGAATCATAGTCAATTACTGAGTTTAACTTGAAAATTTTGCTTAGTAGTTTAAATCCATTAACTTTTGATCCAACTAAGCAGCATTTCTATGTTGCAACGATGACTCAGCCCTACTTGAACCTATGTATCAAGCTCGTTAATAGAAATCACATGTTTAACAAGGTTCACTAATAATGTTCTTTCGAACCTACATATCAGATTCATTAATCTGATATACCAAACCAAAACCCTAGCTTCACTAAATTAAAAATCTACGAGAACAAGTTTAGTAGTGAAGAAATTTAGAACTCAGCTAGTATAAAAAAAAATTATATAAAAAATTCAAGGTTCCATTGTTCAAACAGCAACGACTTCGAGATTTCAAATAGGTTGAAATTTTCATATCACATTCCAAACTAAGAGTTTGCCATCAACAAAGACGTTTTATCGTAGTGGCGGAAAGTAGTTAGTTTTATGTACTCTTATGCAAGTTCGATTTTCACCAATTTTTCAGCGCACTAAAAATTTTCTCAGATCTTGGGACTCAAATTCATAGAGGCTTTTTTTTTTTTTTTTTTCTTTTCTTTTCTCAATGAAATTTGCATCGAATAAAGTGAAAGATAATTAAAATAGTTTTCAAATGAAGTGTGCGTATATTAAAAAATATGTGCATCAAATATTTTTCTCTAACTAAACTAGAGATGAGAGATGTCGAACTTGTGTACAAACGATATATTTATATAAATATACATGTAATGGATCTTTTACAAAATTATAAACCATTTTTTTTGTGGGTGCAAAAATCATGTCCTAGGATGCTTGATAACCAAGACAGATTCTGAGGGGAGGAAAAAAGTGACAGAAAATACCAAGAATAAACTACAAAGAGGAAAGCTTGGAGCTCACAGTTTGCTATTCTGAAACAAATCCTGAGAGAAGCATTTGCAGATATGGAAGAAGCCAAATATATCCAATATCTTCCTTTTCATTCTTATTTCAAGCAAATATTCTTCTATTTTGTGGGGTACCCTACAAATGCCTTGTGATGATTATGGCATGGTTGGACCCTTTCCCTTACGTATGAAGTGCGAAAAATAATATCACTTCATCACCATCCAAATTTGTCATGCTGAAATGATGTTAGTGGTAGGTGCAAATTGCAAAGATTGATTTTCAAGAAGATTGCCGCTGATCTTAAAGCCAAATAAAGAACCGGCGGTAGAGAATTTTTCGTTTGTTTTTTTCTGCAGACGGCTAGGGTTTTTTTAATTCATATCTTGCGGCATAGGTTGAACCTTAGTTATATATCATGGTTTGTGACGAATGGTTTTTAGAAGGGATACTTTGAATGCGGTCCTTAATCTTTAACATTTTTTGATTAAAACCTTAATAGTATTCAAAGTTTGATCAAGGTCCCTTGACTTTGTACACCTCATTATGTTACTATTAATATTTATATTTTTATAGTTTTGACATTAATTGTTTGATATTTTATGAGATTTATAATCCTATAAATTTAAAATCCCTCATTATAATACTATTAGAAACAGTTACAATAAAAAAATTCAAACATTTTGATTGAATAAATGGATAAAAACTATGTAAAAATAAGAAATAATAAATAGCAAAAGAATGTATCCATAGTGTTAAAAAAATTGTTACATTTTACAAAAAAATTGGTACATTTCACATATAACAAAGTGGTATATTAATTGTAACATCCCACATCGCCCAGGGGAGTGATCCTTAAATGTATATTCTCATCCTTACCTAGCACGAGGCCTTTTGGAAGCTCACTGGTTTCGGGTTCCGTAGGAACTCCGAAGTTAAGCGAGAAGAGGGCTAGAGCAATCCCATGATGGGTGACCCACTGGGAAGTTGCTCGTGACTTCCCAAAGACAAAACCGTGAGGGAATGGTAAGCTCAAAGCGGACAATATCGTGCTACGGTGGTGAAGCGGGCCCGAGAAGTGATCCGTCCCGGGCCGGGATGTGATAATTTGGTATCAGAGCCTAACCCTGACCATGAGTGTGCTGACGAGGATGTCGGGCCCCTAAGGGGGGTGGATTGTAACATCCCACATCGCCCCGGGAAGTGATCCGCTCCGGGCCGGGATGTGACAATTGGTATCAGAGCCTAACCCTGGTCGTGGTGTGCCGACGAGGACGTCGGGCCCCTAAGGGGGGTGGATTGTAACATCCCACATCGCCCAGGGGAGTTTAAATGTATATTCTCATCCCTACCTTGCACGAGGCATTTTGGGAACTCACTGGCTTCGGGTTCCGTAGGAACTCCGAAGTTAAGCGAGAAGGGGCTAGAGCAATCCCACGATGGGTGACCCATTGGGAAGTTGCTCGTGAGTTCCCAAAAACAAAACCGTGAAGGAATGGTAAGCCCAAAGCGGACAATATCGTGCTACGATGGTCGAGTCGGGCCCGGGAATTGGTCATGCCCGGGCCGGGATGTGACAACCGTGAGGGAATGGTAAGCCCAAAGCGGACAATATTGTGCTACGGTGGTGGAGCGGGCCCGGGAAGTGATCCACCCCGGGCCGAGATGTGACAAATTGGTATCAGAGCCTAACCCTGGTCGCGAGTGTGCCGATGAGGACGTCGGGCCCCTAAGGGGGTGGATTGTAACATCCCACATCGCCCAGGGGAGTGATCCTTAAATGTATATTCCCATCCTTACCTAGCACGAGGCCTTTTGGGAGCTCACTGGCTTCGGGTTCCGTAGGAACTCCGAAGTTAATCGAGAAGAGGGCTAGAGCAATCCTATGATGGGTGACCCACTGGGAAGTTGCTCGTGAGTTCCCAAAGACAAAACCGTGAGGGAATGGTAAGCCCAAAGCGGACAATATCGTGCTACGGTGGTGAAGCGGGCCCGGGAAGTGATCCACCCCGGGCCGGGATGTGACATTAATAAAGATGAATGGGTACATTATAAACAAATTAGAGTACAAATAAAAGATTAAAAAATATGAGTACAAATGAATTTTTAAAAATATAGGTTCTAAAAGAAATTAATACATGGGTACAAAATAAAACTAAAAAGAAAATACTACAAATTAAAAAAAAAATGTTGCAAACTAAAAGTGGGTACAAACTATAAATATAAATATATGATACAAAGTTTAGGCATAAAACATAAATATACCATATGTAATTTTTCTATCATTGATTAAATATACAATGTCACGTGATGTTATACATATGGATACAAACACAAATAAAACTTTAAAAAATATGGGCACAAAAAGGAACTAATATATGGGTACAAATTAAAAATGAAAAGAAAATTTGTACAAATTAAAAAATATTTGCAAATTAAAAATAGGTACAAACTAAAAATAAAAATATATGATAAAAAATTTAGCCATAAATATAAATATACTAATTGTAACATTTTTTAACACTAAAGGAATATATTTAAAAATAAAAATATTTTATTATTCAAATAATTAATGATGTTATTAATACCCAATGACCTTGATCAAAAATTCAAAATGAATAGGATTTTAATCAATGGAGTAACAAAGAGAAGGATGTGAACCTAATTTTCCCTTTATAGAATCCATAATCTTCTTGTTATATACAGTGTATATATTAATGCAATATTATATATATTCTTCACCCATTGATGTTAGTTAACGGAAAATTGAATGAAATACTTGCTGAGTATAATCTTTTTTTAACACTGTTTCGCTCTTTATACGTAAGAATTCAAATATTTTCTATAATTATGCGATTGTTCCGAATGTGTACTACCCGTCTACATTTCCAATCTAATGCTTTTTGATCATTACCTTAATTTGCTCACTAATCCCAAAATTAATACTTTGTTTAGGCTTGGGCATGCGTGATGCATAATATATACTTCTAGTATTCACAAAAGGTTAATGGGAACAAGAACTAGCTAGACTACTTCTACTTAATGATTCTCTTAATCTCATCGGTTATTTTAAAACAGCTGAAAGTCGTGGCTCGCTACCAATTGTTTTTTTTTAATTTAAAAAAAGGGGAAAACGGTTGAGAGAGACGTAAATTTGTCAATACAATCGACTTGATAGGCACTATTAGGTTAGGATGATGTCCCTAAAAATTAAACCAGATTACTAATTAAGGTGGTGAGCCATGCAAATTTTAATTAATGAATTAATTAGCATGAATTATGAGTCAGATTGAGATAATTGAGAAAAGAGAGACAGAGAGCATATTATGGAAAAGCTAAGTAAAAAGATGAAGAACCAAGGAGGCCCCTCCACCCACTATAGGCATGTTTATTATCTAATCACTCATGATAAAAAGGAAACTAAACAGACGTTAATGGTGATTTTGATAGAGGTTAAAGTCTCCATTAAAAGGTTTAATTCTGCTTACTTTTTGACTGCATGTTAAAGGAGCAGTTCACCAAATTCTTAAAGAATGAGACTTTCTCCACAAAATTTCATTCATCGAATCTCTTCAAACACATTTTAATAATAAATGTTTATGTTCATTTTTCACTGTATTACCAATCCAATCATATTATAGGACTGTATGACAATTCATGTCCAAATATACTTCTTTCCAAAGTGCACATAAAAAGCCTAAGAAATTCATTGTACTAAGACTTGAAAGATCATCCAAGAATTGAAAGACTCGAAACTAGTTAAGAAGACTTAGCTCAACAATTAAATGACTCAGTTGATAATAGCTCTTGGGAGTCATCAGCTTGTTATTCGCAACGTACGTTGGATCTGTCGAGCGAAAGCCATACACTATTATTCATTCATATAAAATGTGAAGAAGTAACTATAGATATATCAAAGGCCTAGGGGTGGAGAAATCATGCAAATATTTATTGAACGCTTCTAGGTTATAGGCACATGTACAGTAAATGAAATACAGAGATGAGTGACTGCATATTGAATTGGATGGGCCATGTTATATTAAAGAGATTTTTTAGTGTGTCGGGAACACAGCCTGATACATCAAGTGTAATAATACAATCGGTTGATTTTTTTTTCAAGTTTCAAACAAATTGTATTATAACACATGATATACTAAAGCATGTTCTCGGTACACTAAAAATCTTTTATTATATTATAGGTGCTAATGAACTAATAGCTCTTAAGTGTAATTAAGTAATTTTGTAAGTCTTCTCCACTCTTCATGAAAATTTAGAGATTTCTCAAGAGTATAAGATAAGATCAATGATTATAATCACCTTGGATTTGAAGTTAATCAATGGAGATTTACTAGCATATTTGGATTTCCATCATATATAGAAATATTTCGCTTGCACGACGTGGATACAACATGTGTAAAATCTACAATTCAAAGTTTATTTATCTAATAATGTTTTATTACCAAACAATTTGACATATTACACATGTAACTATTAATTATCAAACTACGAGTCAAACCAATTTATGACAATGACTTTAAATACATGAGCTCACGATTTTAATTGGCATTCTAAACAACTGTAATACAAATTATGATATAATTGTAATGTACTTACCATAATAAAAAAAGAAAGTAATTTTCATATTCGTTTTTTCTTCACTAATTTATTTTTCTTCTAACATTTATTTCGAATAAATTAAAGAAAAATCAGGTAACAAAAATAATATTAGAGATACACAAAAAGGAGAATTTGACACAAAAGACTGAAGCTGGATTTAGTTCGGGGAAATGAATTATCCAAGTTTAATCCGTCCAACCACCTCCATTTCTGCCATTATAAAACTACTTCAGTATTTCTCACAGAGAGAGGGGGAGAGAGAGAGAGGGAAATAGGGAGAGGGGGAGAGAGCGAGAAGTTTTCTTATAGAAGCTAACTTCTCTGCAACAGTTGACAGAAACACAGTGCACAGAGACAGAGAAACTGAGAAAGAGAAGGGAATAGATTTCATGCTCTGGTAATTACATTGTTCATTTGGCTCTATTGTCTTCTCAATTTCTTCTGAAATATATTATAAATAATTGTATTATATTTTCTTATACACAAAAGTAGTGGTCTTTCTGCAGCTCTTTTCCTTCTCAGGTGCCTTCTTTCTGTCAGATCTCTCTATTCTCTCAAAAACCCAGGAATCAAAATCCCCCATAAAACACCACCTCCATAAACTTCCCCTTTTGCCCTTCCTTTCTTCTGTTTCCCACAGAATCATCTTTGACTCCTGCCGCGGATTGTGCCAAGTTTAGAGAGACAGACAGAGAGAGAGAGAGCGCAGAGGAGAGAGGGGGTGAAATTCGGCTGCGTCTGACACGAGTCCTAAAGTCTATATCTTTATTTTTAAAGTTCCAATCTTTGAAAGTTTTCAGAATTAAAAACTCTCTGCAACGGCCAACCCAAGTGCCACTGCAATTGCATGCTCGTGTTTCTCTCTCTCTCTGCTTTCCTTTCGTTCATTCAAAGACCAAAACGAGATAAATCACTCTCTCTCTCTCTCTCTCTCTCTCTCTCTCTCTATACACACTCTTAAGAGTGAGAGGAGTTAAAGAAAGTACCCGATTCTGCAGACAGTCTCACATTTGTCAAATCCACATAAAAGCTTCCATTGTATATCCCCAACAAACCCTCTTCCTTTTCACACATTTCCATCATCCAAAACAAGTCAGATTTTTTTATTTGATTTGGGTGGAGTATCTTTTTATTCTTCACTTTGCTCTGTTTTTGCTTTCTGGGTTTTGATTATTGGAGTGATTAATCCTTAATCTCATGGTTTAACATGTCTGTTAAACGTTTCAGATTCTTTAATCCGTAAGAAATGTCAGCCCAGAAGCAATCAGAGGAGGCCATAACCTTCAACCAGACCGATGGCAGAGAGGAAGAAGAAGAAGAACACGCAGCAGATCAGAACTCGGGTTTTAACCTCAGAAGCTTCCTCTGGCATGGCGGCTCCGTCTATGACGCCTGGTTCAGCTGCGCATCGAACCAGGTCACAGATTTACCAAAATCCCACCTCAAAATTCACATTTTCGGACACAAATTCTGATAATCTAACGTTGTCCTGCCCTGTTCTGTTCTGTTTTGGTCAAAACAAGAACAGGTTGCTCAGGTTCTGCTGACTCTGCCCTACTCCTTCTCCCAACTGGGAATGCTCTCGGGGATCATATTCCAGGTATTTTACGGGATCATGGGGAGCTGGACTGCTTATCTGATCAGCATTCTCTACGTCGAATATCGAAGCCGAAAAGAAAAGGAAAATGTCAGCTTCAAGAACCATGTCATCCAGGTGATGATTTCTCACAATGCCAAACCATTTTTTCACTCAATTTTCAGTTCAGAGAAAGAAAAAAAAGAAAAAAGAAAAGTTCTTGATTTGATTCTGTTGTGGGGATTTTTTTTATCAGTGGTTTGAAGTGTTGGATGGTTTGCTGGGTCCTTACTGGAAAGCCATTGGATTGGCCTTCAACTGCACTTTCCTCCTCTTTGGATCTGTCATCCAACTTATAGGCTGTGCAAGGTACGTCATTTTTAATGACGGGCTTTTCTTCTATATATGCACAAATAAAACCGGTTATATGTTTTTAATCAAAAAATTGAATTTGAAGAACACTAAAAGTGGGTTTTATACGGCTTATTGTCTGTTTAGTGTCACCATTTCAACTTTGATTAAAATTTTGTGGCCAGTTGTGTTTGTGCGTTTTTCCGTTTACTGGAGTTCAAAGGGGTTATTTATTGTCTGTTTAGTGTCAGCAAGTTCTAATTTTGATTACAAATTCGTAACGAGTTCTGTTTGCGCATGTTTCCCGTCTTGTTTCGTTTGATTAGTACTTAACTATTGAGTTGTGTTGTTGATTAATGCTCGGTTATGCAGCAACATATACTATATAAATGACCATCTGGACAAGAGGACATGGACCTACATATTTGGAGCATGCTGTGCCACCACAGTCTTCATCCCCTCCTTCCACAACTACAGAATTTGGTCCTTTTTAGGGCTTGGAATGACCACCTACACTGCCTGGTACATGACCATTGCATCCATTGTTCATGGCCAGGTAAAAAATTTAATTTTAATCATTCATCAACGTCCCTGATCGCTCTTCGGCTATCTCTGCGTTCTTTATCCACCGTTGATTTTGGCTCTGTTATTTTGGATGTACAGGTTGAGGGTGTGAAACACTCGGGACCAGATAAACTGGTTTTGTATTTCACCGGCGCCACCAACATACTGTACACTTTCGGCGGCCACGCCGTTACTGTGTGAGTCTTTATTTAAAGTGTTACTAAATTTTAAATTTTTGACTTGAATTAATCATGATGTTCCTTCTTCCTTTTTATTTTTATTTTTATTTTCTTACTCAGTTTTCAAAAGGGTTTTCTTGCACAGTGGAATTCATTATTATGCAGCTTTTGCTTGCCATTAATGGGTTGAAGAGAGCAGTGAAAATTATGAAAGGGACATGAAAATGATATGAGTGAGAAAATTTGTTTTTTTATTAACAATTATTGCCCTGAAGTTCGAACTCATGACGTTTTCTGACAAAGTGAAGACTGAGTGACGTTGAATGGTCATGCTTATATAAATGAGAGAATAAAAGTGGAAAATAAAAGTGGAATAATAAGTGGTATAATTGATGTTATTGTTTGCAGGGAAATCATGCATGCAATGTGGAAGCCTCAGAAGTTTAAGTATGTCTATCTCTTTGCTACCCTCTATGTATTCACTCTAACCCTTCCATCTGCAACTGCTGTGTACTGGGCCTTTGGCGACCAACTCCTCACCCACTCGAACGCCTTCTCGCTCCTTCCCCGCAATAAGTGGCGTGATGCGGGTGTCACATTGATGCTCATTCACCAGGTGATGATCATGATGACTCTAGTTACTTGTACACATTGTTAAATTTTCTAGCTGTTTTGGCGCTGCCTAAGCAGCTAAGCTACTATGGTTGCTTTAGATTCGGAGCCATGATTTCGAATTTGAAACATTTCGATTTTGGTTATGTAATTTTCCCATGTGGTTGGCATATGCAGTTCATCACATTCGGGTTTGCTTGTACGCCATTGTATTTCGTTTGGGAGAAAGTAATTGGAATGCATGACACCAAGAGCATATGTTTGAGGGCAATTGCCAGGTTGCCTGTGGTGATACCTATTTGGTTCTTGGCCATCATATTTCCTTTCTTCGGTCCCATTAATTCAGCCGTTGGCGCTCTTTTGGTCAGCTTCACCGTCTACGTCATACCCGCCTTAGCTCATATGCTCACCTTCAAATCCGCCGCTGCTCGCCAGGTAATGCCTCAATCCTAATCTCCCCATTAGACCACTATATACGTCTGTGTGCGTGTGCACGATGCCTCGTAGACTATGTAACCTAGCACATATTTGTCTGCAACTCATTTCATTATACATCACTGGTCTTGCATTACTTATTAAAGTGCAATTGTGTGATTTTCGTGTGGGCAGAATGCGGCAGAGAAGCTTCCGTTCTTCCTCCCGAGCTGGACAGGCATGTACGTGGTGAACGCATTCATCGTGGTGTGGGTGCTCGTAGTCGGGTTCGGATTCGGAGGGTGGGCTAGCATGACCAACTTCATCAGGCAAGTTGACACTTTTGGGTTGTTTGCAAAGTGCTACCAGTGCCCTCCCAAAGTCTCAGCCTCCCCACCACCACATCACTAAGCTTCTCTCTCACATTGTATCATACACATGGTGTCCTGCATTTTACCTTATCTTTTGTGTAGCCCCTATAAATATAGTACATTATTGCAAGATCTGAAGAGTGGATTGGTGTTGTTTTCTTTTGAATCAAAGCAATATTTTGTTACATTTAGTTTATCTTAAAATGTTCAATCTACTTAATTACTAGATAAATTCTCTTCGTTTATTGATGTTGAATACAATTATACGTCGAGTTTAAAGAAGAATTAAACACTTTTACAACCGAAATGTCATACTTTTAGATATTCCAAATAATTACTGTTATAAATAATTCATATCTGAAATCATTTGCATGTGAATCCTTATGAAACCGAAAACGGATGATTTCGATGACCAATATGAAATTAAACGCTTTTGACGGATTCAAAATTTTCAGTTTTTGGTTTTCTCACAAGCAGATTAACATGATTAAAACTTCATGCTTGTCGTTTTGCGGCTGATTTATGTACGTTATGGGTTTGACTGGTCACATGTGAATGGTGGGGATCCCTTGATGTGGATTGGGAGTGTAACTGCGAAACTCAAGTAGTGACTTGGATGGCCGACTCAAGATCCATCCCACATGTGACGTTATGATAGGGCGGCCCACTCTCCTTGGATGGGAGAAATTCGTCAGTCTGACCGACGGATTGGCTCAACCGTCCAACCACACACAAAAAAATCATGCGCATTCATGGATAAGGTCGGATTCATAAATTTAACTTTCTGGGATCTTAGTGTAAAAGATTCAAACGTGCGCAACACTCAAAATTTTCATTTTTTTATTGAAGCATTTAGCCGAGCATTTAGTGAGCATGCTGTTTTCTTCCTAGTTCTATAAACAATTTCGAAGGCCTAATGTCGAGCATCACCCCTGCCAAGGCATGCTGCTAAGGCTTGTCTTAAAGCAGGTTGAGCATCACTTGCTAAGGCTTGCCAAACTTGGCCTAGGAGGCATTTCGTCTAACAGTTTGTGGGCATTCTCAGGTCTCATACTAGATGACCATAAGGTCAATTAGCGACTTTTTCCCTATGTTTCCCGATTTCAGTAGGATCCCATAACCTAAGAGGATCCCTTGAATCCGCCACTACTCATTTA
This sequence comes from Pyrus communis, assembly GCF_963583255.1. Classification (NCBI taxonomy): domain Eukaryota; kingdom Viridiplantae; phylum Streptophyta; class Magnoliopsida; order Rosales; family Rosaceae; genus Pyrus; species Pyrus communis. The sequence goes on from NC_084807.1 coordinate 24,197,448, forward strand.
TTTGTCGTTAGCCATATACGTGAGCTTCACATAAGTTCTTACTTATCACCGAAAATATATTATGATTTGAATATATCATTCATCAATAGATCTATCATTTCCCACACCGAGAAGAGTCATATACTAGAAGACTATCACATAAGCCAAATGTTGCTACTTGTATTTTCAGTTTTCTCATTCAATTTCATGCATCATGATGCAGTTCTCGATTCTATTTTTTAAGTTCACAATCCAATCTGAAAACCTAAGTAATACTCCAATTAAGATTGGTTTCCTTTAACCTTGATGTGAAGTTGACCTCCAATCATGCATCGTGATAAGGTTGGCTTGATATGATTTTCAGATTACTTGAAAGACATCGTCCATGCCTCTTTTTCTTCTTTCTACATCCATTTATCTTTAATCCCATCAACTAAGAGATAAAGCTCCACCTTCATGTTTCGTATTTCCATAAAGCAAGTCAGCTTCTTGATCTATAAGGCCATCATTGCATTTTGTTGTTGGCAATTGGCACATCATAATTCATAATCAAAGATTTTTATTATGCTCTAGTGTATGATATGATTTAGATAAATAGATAGTTAGATGTACAATCAAGAATTAAACGTTCGATGGTCACCGATACTGGCGTATCATGTCCATCAATTATTGATGCATACTAGGTAATATCTCAAGTTTATCATCAAGGGGTAGAACCCAATTAAAATATGGATCAATAAAGGCAGAGGCGCAATCCAAAAATAAAATTATTTGTATCATGAAAACTGATCATCTAGGTGTGTACCATCATTTCTAATAAAAACGAGACACTTATATTAAAAAAAAAAAAAACAATAAATGGTAGAAACATCAATGCTTGTAATGTAACAGACTGTAAACGCGAAGCAAAACTAAAAGAGTAAAGAATCACCTTACTTGTCGAGTTTGCTCATAAGAGAAATTCTTTAATCTGAATGCGAATACAGAGCATTGCACACACAAAAAGGTCGGTAAAAAAAAAAAAGCCCTAGTATTGATGTTTTTGTTTTTACGTGTCCGGTCACACCATCGGGCCAGAAGAACTTCTCTCTTGTTTATAGTGATAGCCCAAACACAAAACAAGTCCGGTGCGGCCCAAGTTGTGAAAATACCAAACACAAAGCTATGCAACTTCCGAATTGCGTGCCACACCAAACTTCCACCTGCAGCTCGCACCAACCTCAAGTTCCTTCCTTTTTAGCCATTTCAAGTAAATTCAACACAGCAGCAGATTTGGGCCTTCAGATTGTGGCGCGATGGAGCTCCAACAATGGCTCCACGAGCACGAGGCAGAAAGGTTCGGCCTTTTGTTTCATTTTCTCACACTTTCTCACCTTTTCCCGCACTTTCTCACTCTGTCTTTTTCTGACATTTTGCACTTTCACTCGGTATTTGCTGAAGGATACCCGAATGGACGCAGCCATTGATGCGACGCGTGAAATGGCTTTTGACGAGAAACTCGTTCGTTCTACGGTGAATGACCTACTGAAGGTGGGTCTAATTTTTCTAAATTTTTAATTTTCATTGTGTGTGTTTTTTCATTATTTTCTGAGTAAATCGGTTTTGCGTTTTGGGTTTTGTTTGAAATGTGAAAAGGGTTTTGCTTTCAGGTTTATAAGGGAAAGAGTAGGACATTGAATCCATGGCGATTTATCGAGGAGGGTTGTTATACGCTCCTGAATGAACAGCTTCAAAGGACGCTGATCCGCAAGACGATAATGCTTCACAAGATGATGCCCCTATGCAAGAAGATGCTGCTCCGCTAGATGACGCATCAGCTGCTGCGCCCTCAAGCACTGCCATTCTATCTACTTGCGATAATGCTACACAAGCTGATGGATCAGCGGCTGGAACCTCAAGTCTACGTTTGTAAATTTTTGGATCAATGAACTTTTAGGTCTTGACAGTATGTGCTTCAATTGTCTTTACGTATGTATAATATAATCCACTTGATAAACCATGCAACTTCTCCAATGTACGATTCTAGGTATCATTGGAGATAATATATAGATATTCCAGATTTTCTGCACTTTTCGTTTCAATGTGCTATCCATTTAAACGTTATGGATCTGGCCTGACATCACTGATTAAAATGCCAGGTAACTTATTTTCTAATTATTGTTAAAAATCTAGTCATGTGCATTTCCCATTCATCACTACTATTATAAATTTCCACTTGTCTTGCAGATGCTAACGATTGTCATCGAGAAGACAGACTTGCACCCCGAAGGCCTAGACCTTACTACGGTTGGATTTGTAGCGATGACGAGGAAGATCCAGTGGTAATGGCATCGTCTCCATTGTCAGAGTTTGTTAAATTGCTTATTAGGCCAGATAAGAAGAGAAAACGGAAGTCGAGGTGGGACATGTGACCTGAAGATATGTGAAGCTCTCGCCAATCCTATCGTGCTTGTAATATGTAGAAAGAGAAATGCTAAGGAGACTCTGAAAGTGAGACTCTCCGTTTATTTCTGTCACCTCACAATTTAACGTTAATTCTCGTGCCAACATTATATTGCACCAAAAACATGAAGTAGCAGAAAGTTCTTGGAGAGCCCCACTTTTGAGTCTCCTTATTTCTCATGTAGAAATGGAGTGTTGTATAGAAAAACACAGTTTTCGGACCTTCCGGTGACACACTGATACTATATGATCATTCAAATCTGTTTTGTTGTGGCCATATGTGTGGTGTCGATATTTTGTACAGACCAGTGCAACTCCAGAGAAGAGAAATGTACATTTTGGAAGCCATTGGAACCCAAATTTTGTGTTTAGCAGATGGTGAAAGCTTGTGGGTGGCTTTAGTTTGTTGGTGCTTTCATGTGAGTAATCAGACAGGTGCTTTTTCAGCTTAAAATTCAGCTTTTTTGCATCACTTTGATTTTCAAGAGGTTTATGGAGAAGAGGAAAATTGTTATTTAATAACCTTAAATTTGAAAATAATTAATAAAATGATTAAGGATGAGACGAGATTTATAACTCAAATCATTAAGATTTTAGAGGGTTAGTTATGAACCTAAAGCTGGTGATATTTTAGAGGGTTGGTTATGTACTAAAAAAAAACGTTTTTAGTTATTTTTTAAAATAACTTTTAAACAGGTGATATTTTAGAGGGTTGGTTATGTACTAAAAAAAAAAACCTTTTTAGTAATTTTTTAAATAACTTTTAAACATGACCATAATTTATAGGAAGACTCATATTTTATAGGGAAGGAGATTCGAAGTTGAAGAAGAGGTGAACTGGATAAAAGTTTTCCGTGAAGTTTAGCGTTAATCTAACTTTTCTTACCATAACTTTCTCACACCACAATTTACTAAACAGTTTATAAAGATAAAAAGCCTTTTGGAAAAAAACATAAATTGTCCCAAATAACGGAAAAGGATCCTCGCGGGATGATTCTTTTCTTGGGAATCTAGAAGATCTCGTGATTATGACCATTCATCGTACATCGTGCGGTCAGTTTTCGTCAGGTACTATTAATATTTAAGTTTAAATTTTAAATTTTAAATTTCAAATGATTTCTGATCGCACGATGTATGATGAATTGTCATGATCATGGGATCTCCCGGATCCCCAGGAAAAGGATTCGGCGAGGATCCTTTTCCCCAAATAACTAGCTCCAAACGAGCACAAAATACATGAATTGTTGTGATTAAGGGAACATACACTCTCTTAACTAACTGACTTAACTCACATCTGTCATCAAATCTTCACATGAGAAACACTAAGGAGACTCTAAAAAATGGAACGCTCACCACTTCATGTTTTTAACATAATATTTTATAACGTTGGTACAAAAAATTAATATTAAACTAAGAAGTGTCAGAATGTCTACGAAGAAATCTTATTTTTGAACCTCAAGCTGGTGATATTTTTCTACTGTTATTAGCCTTTTTTTAAACCAAATTAGGTTGCCTATTGTGTGGCTTAGCCGAACTTTTCCTTTCCTTAGTTTTAAAATACCGATGTACTAAAAAAAAAAAACGCTTTTAGTTATTTTTTTAAATAACTTTTAAACATGACCATAATTTATCAAGAAGACTCGTATTTTATAGGGAAGGAGATTCAAAGTCGAAAAAGAGGTGAACTAGATAAAAGCTTTCTATGAAGTTTAGCGTTAATCAAACTTTTTCTTACCATAATTTTCTCACACCATACTTTACTAAACAGTTTATAAAGATGAAAACCTTTTGGAAAAAACATAAGTTGTCCCAAATAACTAGCCCCAAACGGGCACAAAATACATGCATTGTCGTGATTAAGGAAACGTACATTATCTTAACTAACTGACTTAATTCACATCTATCATTAAAACTTCACATGATAAACACTAAGGAGAGTCTTAAAAATGAAACTCTCTGTCACTTTATGTTTTTGACACAATATTTTATAACGTTGACACGAAAAATTAATATTAAACTAAAAAGTGTCAGAACTTCTACGAAGAACCTTATTTTAAGAGTCTTGTTAGCATTTTTGCTTCACTATTCAACGAGTACACAAAATAATAATTAAAAAAAAAATACCAATTACGCGCGCTTTAACCAAACGAACCTGAAAACAGATATTTCCTCTCTGCGTGTGTTTGTATCTTTTCTGAGGATAAGACGCCCTCTCACGGTCTCACCTCACTGACACTCTGAAAGCTTCTAACTTTCATACAAAAGCTTCTCTCTAAGCTCCAATGGCGCTAGGGTTTCATCTGAATTAGAACCTCTGACTAGCTACTAGTTGAAATGAACTTCTCCGCAACCTTTCGAGGGAATTTCGTCCCCTTATCGCAGTGCAGCTCTTGCTGCGATCTTCGTTTTCAGCCCTATTTCGCTTCGGGAACCTGTTCTTGGAAAAAACGACATCGTCGTAGAAGCAGCTTGAAGCTCCACCAGGTTTCGAGGCAAGATTTTCTCTGTATAATCTCACCAAACAATTATCAAATTATTATTGTTATTCTTCTGTTTGGAATTTGACTATTGTGATTGATTTAGATTTTTGAGGAAGCGGGACGTTGTTTGTAAAGTGAGTGAGACGGAGACCGAACCACCACCGGATAGCAATAACGATGAGGTGCAATTTCAATTTTTTGTTAAATTTTGATGTTAATTTCTCAACATTCATGTTTCTCAATTCTTATCTATTTTGAGATTTTAGGAAAAACAAGGACATGAAAATGAAGATGGAGATTCCGATGCCGTCCATCTCGCTTCGCAGCCGATAGTTGCAGACCAAGTAAACAATGATGCTGAAACTAAGGCTCAACAGGTACTGTCAGTCAATTGAAAATTTTATCTTCCTTACATCTTCAAGTTTCGAGATTTACAAGTTAATAACAGAGTGATTGTGTACTCGGATATAGGCGAAATTGATTTCATTTCTGTTTCTCATGATGGAGGTAGTAGTACGAATAATTATTCAAAGCGTATTCCTTAGTGACTCCCATTCACTAGTTATACATGAAAATATTGTCCTTGGAGTTCAGTATGAAACCCCCAGTCGCGAACATTATATGTGGGCAAATTTTCCATTAGCTATCAGTCCCCTAACAGGAGAGTCTATCTGCCAGAATGTTGGTCTCTCACTATTCGGATTTCTTTATCTCAAAAGTGAGGATAATTAATTTCTTATTCTGATGAAGAGGGTATTGGAAATTAGCTCCGTTGACGCTTATTGTGCTAAGGTTGTGTTTATGACAGGAAGTTGAAAATGTAGAAGTTTCCAGTGGATCACCTCTTCCAGGTGTGAAGGTGATTATGAAGTTCTTTGATGTTTCTTGTATAAGAAGACGCCTCTTTTTTTATCATCTCTTCTTTTTAACACCCTCTTCTTAATATTTTCCTGAACAGCCACAGCTGGGTGAATCCATCCGGATTCCAAAGGAAACAATTGATATTCTTAAGAGCCAAGTTTTCGGCTTTGATACCTTTTTCGTGACAGGCCAGGATCCATATGAGGTGAGTTGACTGATTGCATTACTTTTACTTTTTATGTCCATGTCAATTTCTCCACTGGATATAGGTGAAGTAAACATAGGGAATGGCATGTCGATATAACCTCAGTTGTTGGGTGAAGTTTCCTTCAATATTCCTATGGAGGGTACGAATTTATGCATGCTTCTCTGTGCACTTAAAAACTATCCTTTAAAGAGTAGTCGAGAAAATGCTGATAATGTAGCAAACCATTGGAATGTTAAGATATGCTTTCTAGCCTGCGTGTCTGCAAAACCTCTGATTTTGTGTTACTTCTTCTACCAGACTGGAGTATTGTTTAAAGGAAACCTGCGAGGAGTGCCTGCTAAAAGTTATGAAAAGATATCAAAGAGAATGCAGGTATCTATTTTTGTACTTCCTCTATTTTACGATTCAAAATTACGATTGATTCCCTGTTAACGTCTGCACAATCTGTTTGTAGGACAAGTTTGGCGATGAATATAAGCTTTTCCTTCTAGTCAATCCTGAGGATGATCAACCAGTGGCCGTTGTAGTTCCACAAAGGACATTACAGCCAGAGTCAACTGGTGATTCTTTACCTCCTGCCCTGTTACAGGATTTCCGTGGAAGTTTTAGGCAGAAATCATTCTCTAAAGCTTATGATTTGTTACGATGATGGATTTGGTGTCAATCTTGCAGCCGTCCCAGAGTGGTTTGCAGCTGGTGCTTTTGGATTGGTCACGTTGTTTACCCTACTTCTTCAAAATGTTCCTGAATTGCAGTCCAATTTTCTGTATGCAAGTTTCCTTTCTTGTATGTTCATAATACTAAGTCAATAGGAAGTATTCTGTATAGGTTCTTGTAGTCAATGGTTACTAATACAATACACTGTTATATGCTCTCTTTTTTTTAACCCTCAAGATAATAGTGCACACTCGCGATAATAGTTTTGATGTTTTAAAAATGTCCCAGGTCAGCTTTTGATAATCCTGAGCTCTTAAAGAATGGTTTACCTGGAGCCCTTGTAACTGCAGCTGTCCTCGGGGTGCATGAGCTCGGCCATGTTTTAATTGCAAACAGCACTGGAGTCGTGCTTGGAGTGCCATACTTTATCCCCAGTTGGCAGGTGAATTTCATATGAAGAAAGTCCCCCAACCCCCCATTTTTAAATGACGAGTTTACCTGAATAAATCTGCGTTTTCATATACTAGTAAATATCTGTGAATGTCTGCCCTACAGTAGCTTTACTTTCCATATAGGCTGATTGTTTCTTTGTCGCTAGTTTTTAACAATCATGTCATGAGTTGAAAGAACTGCTAGGAGAAGTGATCAGGACAGAAGTACAGAAATTATGGCTTATCACGAGGCTGACATGCTTGCTTCTACCCGTGCGTGCTGGTTTACTTTAATTTTCTTTTGCTAAACACAGACAAGTTTTAATGAACTGTTTGCTGGCAGATAGGTTCTTTTGGTACAATTACAAGAATTGTGAATATTGTACCCAAGCGTGAAAGTCTTCTGAAAGTTGCGGCGGCAGGACCCTTGGCTGGATTTTCCTTGGGATTTGTTCTTCTGCTTCTAGGATTCTTCTTACCACCTAGTGATGGCATTGGTGTCGTTGTCGATGCTTCTGTTTTTCACGAGTCTTTTCTTATTGGGGGTACTGGTAAGCACTTCGTTTAAGAGATGTATCGCGTGCTTAGGCTTTGTGTGCATGTTCAAGTTTCGAATGGATAACGGATTTCAGCAAACCTTTGTTTCCTTAAGTAGATATAAGATGTTAAAACCCTGACATTCGTTTCATTTATAGCAAAGCTTCTTCTCGGGGAAGCGCTGAAGGAAGGCACCCCCATCTCTCTTAACCCTCTCTTGTTATGGGCGTGGGCTGGACTCGTTATCAACGCTATTAACAGCATCCCAGCCGGAGAGCTTGACGGGGGCAGAATTTCGTTTGCCATTTGGGGAAGAAAGGTATGCAATTCGAAGTTCATTACGACTTAAACTGGCAGCTTGAGGGTTGGAAATCTGTACTGATCAATCGTTTCATACAACAGGCTGCAACTCGCATCACCGGTGCTTCAATCGCGCTGCTCGGATTATCATCCCTAGTCAGCGACGTGGCATTTTATTGGGTGGTTTTGATATTTTTCTTACAGAGAGGGCCGATTGCTCCACTGTACGAGGAGATCACAGATCCTGACGACAAGTACGTTGGCCTCGGGGTATTAGTTTTGTTCTTGGGATTGCTGGTATGCTTACCATACCCCTTTCCCTTCGTAGATGAAATCATGACAAGTTTCTGAGGGAGCTGAGTCTTGCATACATATTGGAATCAGATACCACCTACTAGTTGATACATACGTCTTCGTTCAATAGCATGGATTGTTCACCATATGAATAATAACAATCAGCCCATATGTTTCTATTAATACAAGTGAAGTAAATTTTTGGTTCCTTTACATAATTATTAAGCGCTTTGTGCAGAATATTTGGCTGAAAACCAATTGAAAACGTCTTGTTTTTCATAAATATGTTCAACACTATAGACTTACATGAAATGAGTTTATTGTTATAGGCACGGTTCGATATGGCATGTTGTGTGGAGAGAAACTTTCACATTACATGGCATTATTGGAGCATCACAGTCAGGAAGGATGTACATTGGAACCAAAGTGGTTTCGAGACCACTTGTAGTCTGGAAAATATAGATGTGAAGGTCTTCCGATGATTTTTTGAATGTTTGATGTAATGTCTTTTAGATATATCTCGATAGCACTCGACAAGTTGCATCGACAGACTTGACAAATTCTCTTGATAGCATCCATCATATTGCTTCAACATATGTTGATATCTGTTGATATGTGCGCAACAAGATTCGGCTAACGACAACAAGACCACTAAGTGTTCAACAAAATATTTCAGTGAATAAATTGAAATTATTTTACACATTTTACGCTCTGTTTCTATCTAAAAAAATTTTAAGAGACATTTAACACTGGACCTCCTAATGTTCAAACCGACCACGATAACATCAAACTCGTTCCATTGAAATCTATTCACAATTCAAACGTTTATATCTAGAAGAAAAGCTACAACCGTAGTAAAAAACTCGCTAGCCGTAGGAAAACTGACTATCATATTGTCAATGCCAACGTGCGGAATACCATTTCCTGTGTGGTTTGTTTTGAGTGAAATAAAGCAGAAAAATGCTTTAAAAAAAACTCGAATAAAACGTTTTCCACTTTTTCAGACGTTGGCACTAAAACTCGTAAAGTTTCACTTGACTACCAACTATTATTGGTTGAGCTCGATGATGTCTAGAGAAATTTTTTGTTGTGACGGAACCATAAGTGATACATCACGTGTTTTAATAGATGGTGAAATTTTTTATTTTTTAAGTTATTTACTTTTTAGCATACATATCATATTATTTATTTAGTGAAATGTGATGTACCATTTCGTGTACCGATCATATTGAAAAATCTCACATGATGCCCATACTACGGGACCACAAACAAACCTAGTAACCTACGACAGCTCCTGGAATTTTCATGGCGGTCGGAGAGAGAGACCTTCAATAATTGCAACTCCAAAACAGAAGGAAAAAGACTATTCTTTTCTATTTGGCTTTTCAGTTAAAATGATTATTAAAATTGACATAATT